>NC_079447.1:18123879-18253644 GCF_903798145.1 Danio aesculapii | reverse complement strand
GGCAACAGTCGGTTTCTAACAATCAGCTCTTCCGGCATGATTTTTGAAATGGTGAGATAGAGGGTTAAACCGATTGGTGCTTGGGTTGCTATGTCCCATTCCGGTTTTTGTCTGAATTAGTTCGGGATCACTGGTGCTGCCAATGGCCTCACAGCATTGCATTCTTTCATTGAACATCTGTCCCTGAGCCTACAGGCGAAAATCACAGCAAAGTCAACAGTGTGTCAGCAGTTTCATACCACTTTACCAGTTTCACCTTTACATTCTTTTGTTCAGCATCTGTCCTTAAGCCTACAGGCAAAAATCACAGCACAGTCAACCACACAGTGTGTCAGCAGTTTCCTAACATTTAACAATGTCACCTGAGCAAAAAAATCATTTTTTGTCATATTCCTTCAGTAGGGATATTTGACCCAAAATGTTCCCTTTTCCACTCAAATTGACATGACTTGTTATTATTTTCATGCATCATCCAGGAACTGATAAAATCAATCTGATATTCAAGGTGTGATGAAACCCACAACAGATTAAGTGATATTTTGGGGGTTAGACCGCTGTCTGCGTCTTATAAGTGCAAAAGTTGCTTTTAAATGAAAGAAAAGTGAAAAAAAAAAAAAAGTAATTTAATTTCATTCATTATTATTATGGTGCAGGACGATGGCTACAGCAAGTGATTAGCACAGTTGCCTCACAGTGAGTTCTGACTGGACCAAAATAAACAAAATTAGCCATATTGTGTTATGTGTGATAACACATCGAGTAATCGGTGGTTCATTCTGCCGTAGCAACCCCTGATGAATAAGCTGAAGAAAAGTAAATATTTATATGTCAAAAGAAGGTTGAAAGGGCTTTTCAACAACCAAAAACGTTTACGTTAATAGAGATTTGAATCCTGTTTATTTGATTTCAGATTACAATATTGATGACAGATTAAAATATTTAAGGATCACGGTGCAACTCTTAAACCTTGTCACTACATTGTCCGGCAAGAAGTTTTAAAAACGTAAAATATAATAAAAAGTTGTATGATTGCATATTCTTTTTTATATAGTTGTCAACATTTGAAGTGGATCATTACCTTCCATCAAAGTTGTCCTAAAACAATTGAACAGTACCTATTTTTGATTCCGGGACAATTTTGAAAAACATTTTTGATTCACTTAAAATGTTGACTACTATATACTGTATATATAAGTTTAGGCCTGAATAGCCCTTTCATTTTGAATAACAATAATTTGCAAATAATCTGTAAAACTGAATAACAACATATTTACCCATATGTACCCATACACTTTTGTCAATTAAATGTGATGCATTCATGCTGCAAAATGGGTTTCAAATCTCAACTATGACACTAAAAAAATGTCTGTTATTCAACAGTAAAAAATAGCTAAAAATCAATAATTTAATAAGCAGTACATTTCTTTTATACAGTGAATCACTTGGTAAATAATCAGTGTATAATAATTATTTTTTACAATTCCATGCATGACACTTCACTATTTGTATGGTTTATTTATAAACTAATTTCAGAGGATCACGTGCTTATGATAGATCATGGCTGATCCTGCATCGGCTTCACATATTGTGCCAATCAGATGAATACTATCTGACTATAAATAACCAGAGTTTTTCACTTCAGTCATTTTTGTCTTGAAGAATCCCCCCTTCCACCCTTACTTCTCCCACTTTTCCTAATAGGGCGGCATGGCGCCCCAGTGGATAGCACTGTGCCTCACAGCAAGAACGCCACTGGTTCAAGCCACTGCATGTTCCCCCATGTTAGCGTAGGTTTTCCCCAGGTTCCCTGGTTTCCTCCCCCCTGTCCAAAACAAACAAAATAAGGTAAATTTGGGTACTTATATTGTGGCATCATAAATCAAACTCTTAACCAGCTATATCCCTTAGCTATTTCTAACACATTCACAATCAGGGGAGTTCTCGAGACCTACCTAAGCTCAAACACCCCCTCTTGCCCTTAAATGGGAGGGAGCCCCGGGCTCGAGGATATTCTAAGTGTGAACTCTTGAATAGGCTTTTTGTTGACATTACTATTGGTCTTTTTAGTTGTTTTTTTCCCACCAGTGATGCACATAGAGTGTCACATCTACTGTTGATAAAGAATGTTATTCTCATTACCATATTTTGTGGTTGTGTTAACATGCATGTCTGTGTAACAAAATATACAGCATGATGTGTAGATGTTAGTATTCAAACATTGTTTGTATTAACACTATAATTTAATGAAATATGGTAATTTAATGTAAAAGTGTGAGGTTATTTTACAGTTTGTACCGTATTTGTAATGGTGAAAAACTAGCAACCACAGCTGCTTTTTACCTTAAATTTTACTGATTTTTTACAGTGTAATACAAAAACACTTAAGAGTTATTTCTGTTAATGTTAGTTAACACACTGTGAACTATTACTTTTTTTATTAACTAACATTAACAAAGGTCAATAAATATGCAAAAGTTCACGTTACTCAATGCTAGCTAATCCTAGCAAATCAGACCTTATTTTGATGGTATTACATTTCCATATGTGTGAAAAAAGAAAGGACAATAATCCTTGGGGTTCACTGCATAAAGTGACATTAACAAACCTTTTCAAAGTGTGTAAATGAGTTTGAGCTGTGAACTTTGTTTAGACACTGATTGACAGTGTTGTGCAAGACATGCTTTGATGATATTTCTCTCTTGTAATGGATGCACATGGTTTGAGCCCAGCCCTTGCCTGCAGCCATGAACACTCAGGAATGCGCTAAAGTAGGGAAGTTTTCCTCCTTAGAAGAGCTCAGCCCTCCATTGCATCACAGAAAAGCCTATCATCAACACACTGCGTACATTGCACGTTAACAACCGGCGCACATTGCCAGAGGGCAGTGAAGATTGAAAAGTTGGGTTTTGATAAGGCGTGTGATCCTGACCCACAGAGCAACAGACAGAGAGAATAAAAAAAAAAAACACAGAGAGTGTTAAATACTTGAGACGCCCAAAAGCAGCTCTACCTGCACTGTATAGCCTCCACCATGAATAATGTTCAAAAAAACATTAGCAATTCAGCGGGTGAGACACTGCAGGTAAAAGCGCTGTTGTTTCAAGAACTGTCAATTTAGGATTTGGGCATTTTGGGGGGGGATGGATGCTTTCATAAAGCATTTGTTCAGTGTAAAGTGTAAATAAAACATTAAAAATATACTGTTATGTGCTTCTTTTGTTGCATTTTATCAATATGTGCCGTAGATTTATATTGCAATGCACATTTTTAAACATTAAGTCATAAATTTCCACTTCAATTACACTAATATACACCGTATTTTATAGTTACATTCTTATGTTATATTCATTTTCATATGAAGGATTTTACCAAGAGATTTGTCCATAAGTCATATGTCTGATTATGTGTTTTGTTCTGGCTGCAGTATTTTGCAGTGATAAGAAAACATTTGAGTCTAAAATGGCAAGGAATTTAATCTTCTTTTTTTTTTTTAATTAAACAGAGATTTTGAACCTGACTTCAATGTTCAGATTTTAGTGCTAGAAATATATGCAAACAAGAGAATATTTTAAAAACCTAATTTAGGTATTTAAACATAATATTTTATAAACAATATATAAAGCAGGAAAAATAGTATTGAACACGTCATGTTTTTTTTCTTTTCCTGGGAATAATATTTCTAAAGGAACTGTTAAAATGGAATTGAACCAGATTTTGGTAAAAACACAACCAATATATAAAATAAAACAAAACCAAAAAAATCTGAAAATTTGTTATGTTCAATAACAATGGAATAACACAAGAAGAAAGTATCTGCTGAAATGTATTAACACTTTATATGAAAGGCTTTTTTGGTGATGGCAGCTTAAGATGCCTCTCATATGGAGAATAAAATCACATGCATTGATCAGGTGTGATTTATTTCACAGACTTCAGATTTTAAAAATCTTGATGGTTCTGTGGCTCTCATCTATCAGAATCTGATCTTTAATTTGTATTTTCTATAGGATTGAGGTCAGGTGGTTGGCTGGGCCATTCTACAGCTTGATTTTCTTTCTCTGAAAGCATTTTAGAGACTATTGAGCTGTATTTTGGATCATTGTCTTGCTGAAATGTCCACTCTGGTTTCAGCTTCATCATCCTGCTAATGTAGATGTTAGACTGAAGCAGCTAATTTTACACTGATGAAGGGAAGAGGGTTGCTGAATAACTACATAGATTTCAGCTACTGTCTGGGATTTCATTGCCTTTCTACACCTCCCTTTCTTCATGTGTTCAATACTTTCCCTGGGTCATTTTATTTTATTATGCATAACTTAATTTGTAAACTAAATACATTTGTTTTTCTTGCATATATGGATTTCTTTGGTTGTTATCAACAACTGGTGAAAATTCAACAGAAAGTTAACAGCACCTTTACAAATATGCTTCTGAAAAAAAGGTGACATGTTAAATATTTATTTTTCCCACTGTAACTAACTAATCTGCAGTTCTAGCTTTAAGAGATAGTTCGTCCAAAAACGAAAATGTTGGATTCCGTACGTGTATGAGTTTTCTTTTTTTCTTTTTTTCACAAAAGAAGATATTTTGAAATAAAAACTAGTAACTAATTAGTTCCATAGCAGGAAAAGCAGGAAAAAACATATACCATGGAAGTCAATGGTAACAGGTTTGCATATTTGTTCAAAACTTGTGTTCAACAGAAAAAAAAGAAACTCAAACTGTTTGGTAACAAGTGAAGGTTGAGTAAATGATGACAGAATTTGGAGTTTTGGGGGAAACTATTCCTTTAAAAAAAGCTTTGTATCATACTCAACTATGCTTGTACAGTCACCTTTTAAAAAACAATTATAACTTCAGTGAAATAATCCAGAGTTTTTTGGGGTTTTATTTACTCCTAATGTCTGACTTCCAAGATCTCACTGCATATCCAGATTCAGCCAGTACCATCATTCCGGCCGACGTAGCAGAAGAATCAGCAATCTTTTGGCAAAAGAGAAAAGTTGCTTATCACATCCGGCTCTGACAGCACAAGAGACGATGTCATGATGGGCCGAAGCCAAATCGGTTTATTGTCCCTGCTCAGGGCACAACAAAGAGGTAAATAAACATGGGCAGCCCTCATTCCCCTCCGCTGTCAGTTCAATTACCCACAAACCAATACTCTTTAAAATGCTTTTTACTCATGAACTCAGTCACTCATGCCTGAGGTGTTTTTTTTTTTAAAGGATTGGTGCAGGGAATAGGGAGAAGTTTGTGGGTCTGTATTTGCATGTGTGTTTAAACTGTGCTCACAGTGTTGAGGTTTTTTTTTTTTTTGCTGAGTCAATGGTTGTTCTTCTTGTTCAAAGGCTGAAATATCCCATCCATGATGATAAAATTTAACCTCTGTCTGAACTCCCAAATTATGTATTTTACTGAGACTAAGATACATATGAGGGATGGACAACATGCACATAGTACAAAAAAAGATGGATAGTTTTATATAAATGAATTTAAATAATAAAAAAATTAATTAAATATCCAAACACCCCTAATGTATCCCTAAGAAATGTGCCAGCAGTGCATAAAAAGATAAGCTGACAGTGTTAAATGGTTAGCCTTCACACTTCAAAAAATCTCATTACTAAACAGGGCAGTATGTTAATGTATGCTTTTAAAATAAACAAACCCTCGAGAAAGACCTCCAAAAGATCAATAGCTACCAACACAGCATGACAAGTTCTATTACTTATAAATGAAAATAAATCAAACTTCAGTCATTCATTCATTTTCTTTTCAGCTTAGTCCCTTTATTAATCTGGGGTCGCCACAGCGGAATGAACCGCCCAACTTTCCAGCACATGTTTTACGCAGCGGATGGCCCTTCCAGCTGCAACCCATCACTGAGAACACTCTTACACTCTCATTCACACACATACACCACGGACAATTTTTTTATTTTTTAGCTTACCCAATTCACTTGTACCACATGTCTTTGGACTTGTAGGGGAAAACAGAGCACCCAGAGGAAACTCATGCAAACTCGGGGAGAACACGCAAACTCCACACAGAAACGCCAACTGACCCAGCCGAGGCTTGAACCAGCATCCTTCTTGCTTTGAGGCGACAGCACTACCTACTGCACCACTGCGTCACCTAAACCAAACTTGGTATGAACCAAAAAAAAAAAAAAAACTAATATAAATAAACAACACAAAGTGATACTGACTCAGATACTGACAGAACCAGATTTCTTTTTAAATTACAACCTGTAGCAATAACAATAATGCTAAGTGTTTGGTAATAACTGCAACTGTGATACCATGAAAATAGCATTACCTTAGCATTACTTTAGGTGTTTACAATCTTAGGCCTGTATATGGTAATTACATTCTTTTGTTGTTGTTGTTGTTGTGTTGGTAACAAATTAGAAAATTAAATAAAACTACATATATATATATATATATATATATATATATATATATATATATATATATATATATATATATATATATATATATATATATGTGTGTGTACATTTGAAGTCAGAACTATTAGCCCCCTTTGAATTTTTTTTCTTTTTTAAGTATTTAAATATTTCCCAAATGATGTTTAACAGAACAAGGAAATTTTAACAGTATGTCTGATAGTATTTTTTTCATCTGGAGAAAGTCTTAGTTGTTTTATTTCAGCTAGAACAAAAGCAGTTTTTGATTTTTTTATATCCATTTTAAGGTCAAAATTATTAGCCCCTTTAAGCTAATTTTACAAACCATCGTTATACAATAACTTGCCTAATTACCCAACCTGCCTAGTTAACCTACTTAACCTAGTTAAGCTTTTAAATGTCACTTTACAATGTATAGAAGTGTCTTGAAAAATATCTAGTCAAATATTTGTACTATCATCATGGCAAAGATAAAATAAATCAGTTAATAGAAATTAATCATTAAATTATTATGTTTTAGAAATGTGTTGTGTTTTTTTTTAGGCTTTGTCTCTTTATTAAGCTGGGGTGGCCACAGCAGAATAAACTGCCAACTTATCCAGCATATGTTTTAAGCAGCGGATGCCCTACCAGCCGCAACCCAACACTGGGAAACACCCATACACACTCCTTCACACTCATACACTATGGCTAATTTAGCTTATTCAATTCACCTATAGTGCATGTGGAGAAAACTGGAGCACCCGGAGAAACCCACGTGAACACAGGGAGAACATGCAAACTCCACACAGGGCTCAAACCAGCAACCTTTTTGCTGTGAGGCGATCGTGCTACCCACTGCGCCACCGTGACACCCAAAATCACTGGAATAAATGATTAAATTATAACTACTTTTGAACAGTGCAATGAGTATTTTATAGTGCAATAACATTTTACAGTCTTACAATTTGAACTGTATTTTTGATGAAATTCAGCCTTGGCGAGCAATATAAGCTTATTTAAAAAAATAATTAAATTCTACTGACCGTATAAGTATAAAGTATATATAAGTATATATATTTGTGTGTGTGTGTGTGTGTGTGTGTGTGTGTGTGTGTGCGTGTGTGTGTGTGTGTGTGTGTGTGTGTGCGTGTGCGTGTGTGTTGTTTTTGTAGGGATGACCACAATAAAATAAAAAACCTTTAACAATAAACAGTTGATTAAAACTTAATTTAAACATAATAACTTGTAGACAATTAAAATAAAATGACTTGTAAACAGTTATAACACTAGTTTGTAAGCATGTGAGATTTTTTCTAGATTGCAGTTTAAAAAATAGTACATAAAAAGAAATTAGCACAGGTACAGGTGGCACAGGTTATTCTATTTTATTTTCACAACTAAGATTTCTCTCCATTTCTGTAACATGTTCTACCAAAAAAAAAAACTCCACTAGAAGTAATTGGTTGTATAGAACAATTATCATTCCAGTCCTCTTTCCCTACATGAACATATCTAGATTCTACTTTCTCTAAGTTTGGATTGTTGACATCCTTTCTTTTCATTCAGTGTCTTTAAACATTTACATTTTGGAGAATCATAACTGCTGACAGAGTTTATACTTTTTGCAGTATAAGCAAATGCTTTTAGTAATCGATTCTAGGCCTAATTTTAATTGTGCTATCTAATAACTCTGACATCTCCAGTCAAAAGCAGGACTGCTTTCTATTAAGTTGCTATTCTAAGGTGTGAGACAACAAGATCGCTACTGTCAGCAGAATGTTACAGCAGACAGTGAGGTTGGCGAGTGCGTGTGTAGCGTGCATTATGAGCGATGAGGTAATCACAAAAGGTGTTCAGTTCACAACCTCACTGTCATCATTCTCGGGAGGCTAATCCGGTCATATGATCATTGTTCATGACTACCGGCAGTTTGCTTAATCTCCCTGAGAGCCTGAAGAGAGAGAAAGAGAGAGGAGAGTGGATTTAAAAAAAAAAAAAAAAAAAACTTCTGAGCTGATGACCCATGACATCAATCTTCCAACTAAGACCACACAGTCGAACAGACCGTCCATCAAATCACATCAAAGCGTCCTGGAAAATGATTGAGTTCAACTGAAGACAGTCAGAGATGCATGCAAGATCTAAAGCTGCATCTTTTCAGCAAACATTTGAAAGTGGAAATGTTTTGGTGTTGTTTTTGCCTTCCGTCCACCATCAGACATTGTTTTTGACTTGCAATCATAGTGTGGACTGTGAATACAAAGTTACTGTATTTGAAAACAATGATGTTGGTATAATCATGCAACTTTTATTGTACCATTAGATATCTACAGTAAGTTTATACTGTAAAAAGGGCAGTGATTTTAAACGGTAAAAAAATTTGTTACCTAGTTAGTAGTTTTCCTAATATATATGGTGAATAACCATAAATTGACTTCCCTGCAATGTAAAAAAAATGCTGTAAATTTTACAGTGTTACTGGCAATTTTAGTTGCCAGTAATACTGTAAAATTTACAAGTGCACTGTAAATTAACTATCTATATCATACTTAAATTATCTATCATAAAATTGTTTTATACCGCATTTAATTAATACTGTTATTACAGTAATGTTTTGACTGTAAAAACAAAGGTAATTGAAAGCATTGACATATGATCTATATATCATAATAAAATAATTTATCATAAACTATATTTTACTTACTGTAAACTACCGCATATCATTAATTTATAATGTTATTACAGCAATGTTTTTACTTAAAAACAAAAAAAACTTAATTTGAAAGAAATGACGTATGTTTTTCATTGAACTTTTATTGTACTATTAGATATTTACAGTAAGCTTATACTGTAAAAAGGGCTGTGATTTTAAAGGGTAAAAAAAATCTGTTCCCTAGTTAGCGGTTTACCAACAGTATATGTGGTGAGTAACCACAAATTGAATTTCCTGTAATGTAAAAAAAAAATGCTGTACATTTTACAATATTGCTGGCAACTTTGGTTGCCAGTAATAATGTACAATTTACAAGTGCACTGTAAGTTAACTATCTACATAATAATTAAATTATCTATCATAAAAAAATTATTTACTGTAAACTATACCACATTTAATTAATACTGTTATTACAGCAATGTTTTGACTGTAAAAACAAAGGTATTTGAAAGCAATGACATATGTTTTTCACTGAACTTATATTGTACCATTAGATAAGTTTATACTGTAAAAAACAACAGGGATTTTAAAGGACAAAAACTGCAAAATGCTACAGTAAAAATCTGTTGCCCAGTTAAAAGTGTTCCTAATATAACCGTAAATTTACTTTCTCTACATGGTAAAAAAATGCTGTAAAATTAATAGTATTACTGGCAATTTTGGTTAACAGTAACACTGTAATATTTACAGTAGTTTTTGCAGCACAGTTGTAATTATTAATTTGAGTTGTGTGACTTTTGATTCGGGGATGTTCTGTTCTGACAGTGGAAACGCAACATGATTTCGGCCTTACCGCTCATGCTCCCGGGCTATTGACAGTGGAAATGTGGCTATTGTGTGATACCATGGTGGTGTTTAGTAGTTGTGGAAATGACACTTGTTTACAGTGAAACTTTTTACCAATTCCCAATATTAACTACTTTTTTCACCTGCATATTATTCAGATATTGGCTGTTTATTAGTATATTTAAACTATGATATTATTTAACAATATAATCCTAACCAATAGCTAAACCAACTACTACCTACTAACTGTTAATAAGCAGCTAAGTAGTCGCTAAAAGCCTTAAGTTAACAGTTGTTAATAGTGTGAATTTTACCTTAAAACAAAATGTGATGCCTTCTACTCATTAATATGTTTTTCTACTTGTGAAAAAGCTGTTTGAGATGAGAATCATGTGATTGTTTGATCACCACTTGCTTTTTGTTGTGTTTTTGTCTGTGTAAGATACATTGTGTACCGTACATGTTAGTACTTCAAAACATTTCTGTATACGGTAGTTTACAGTAATACGGTAGTTTACAGTAAATGAAAAAAATAAGATTTCTACTGTATTTTAACGAAACGATTCTGGAAACCACAGCTGCCGTTTTTTATGTAAATTTGTACAGATTTTCCCACAGATAAAGTTCTAATTATGAGCTTGATGTATTCAATTTGGCAATTCTGAAATTTCAGGTCAAATACTATTCCAAGTTTTACTGTTTATAAATATTAAACATGCTTCAAACCAATGTGGATGCAGTTGTTTTAGAAAAATAATAATAAAGTACAGCAGTCATTCTCCTTGCCCACCAGGTTTAAAGTTTGTGTTAAAGTTGGAAGCTCGAGAATTGAAATTATCTCAGACTTTCCTAGTAGTAAATACAACAGCTTGAGAGGCTGTTCATGTCCAATTTCCGACTAGGACACTTATATTTACGATAATTCCCATAGCATGTGAAGGCAGCATTACTCAACAAATATGCTTTGCCAGATGAGCAAAACCTGGAATCACTGGAAAGCAGTAAGGCATTTTGCTAATAAAAAGATTGTGCCAGAAGAATAATGAGTGAACTTTATTATGTCTGTTATCATCTCAGTGTGTTTTTATGATATTTTATGCATGCGCAGTAAAATTATTTCGATGTATTCCTACTTTTAAGCGTGTTCAAGAAACTTGCCAGAACAAATGCTTGAAATGCTAATGTTGACAGAAAGTCTTCTGTTACCAAACATACAAATTAACGTAGACATAACAATAAGATAGCACACACTTTAGCAATTAATTTTTATATGTACTGAAAAGAAGAGAAGGCAGTGGATGAGGAGAATAAGAACCTGCCTAGATAAAAGTAGTAAAAATCCTAACTAGAGCGCTAATTTTACAAAGGGACCTTTTTAATTTTTAGTGTCATGTTGCATTGATAAATACATCATTTTAGGTAGCATTTTAACTGTTCAATCAGTAGATGAAACAAACTAGGTGACTTAGTGGTTAACACTGTCACCTCACAGCAAGAAGGTCACTGGTTCGAATCCCGGCTGGGCCAGTTGTCATTTCTCT
Source organism: Danio aesculapii (assembly GCF_903798145.1). Taxonomy (NCBI): domain Eukaryota; kingdom Metazoa; phylum Chordata; class Actinopteri; order Cypriniformes; family Danionidae; genus Danio; species Danio aesculapii. Next base: position 18,242,192 of record NC_079447.1, on the reverse strand, counting down.
GTGGAGATTACATGTTCTCCCCATGTTGGTGTAGGTTTCCCCCAGGTGCTCCGATTACCCCACAGTCCAAAGACATGTGCTATAGGTGAATTGGACTAACTAAATTGGCTGTAGTAAATTAGGGTGTGTGTGAATGTGAGAGTGTATGGGAGTTTCCGCTGCGTAAAACATATGCCAGAATAGGTGGCGATTCATTCCGCTGTGGCAACCCCTGATAAATAAGGGACTATGCCGAAGGAAAATGAATAATTCAATAAAACAAACCATGATATCGTCACTTAATAACTTTGGCCATGAGACCATGAGAGAAGGAATGTTTGAGTCTTTAACAAAATACATAGTATAGGACCACAAAAATCCCCACAATTGTTTAAGCACTGTTTCATTGCTTTATCTGGGACAACCCTAAATTTTACAATGTTTACTAGGTGTCACACCTTATCTTAAAGGTGCTGTATGTAAGTATTTGACTCTTCTAAAACATAAAAATACCATAATATGTTTGCAGATATTTAAGAAACATGTTAAGTGAAAATATTTGTTTATCTGAAAAACAATACTGAAGTCAGATATTCTCATTTGAAAATTTAGTTTGCTTCTTGATATATCTGTCTTTGTTTTGGTCTGCATAACTCCATTTAACTGGCAGTTTGCTCAATTATATTTCAGCACCCTGATTGGCACCAATAGCCTCAAGGTTAGTGCATTGACACATAGCTCTGAGGTGCTCACAGCGACCCGAGTTTGATTCCTGGATCAAGGTCATTTGCCGTTTTTTTCCCTCTCCCTGCTCTCCATTCATTCCTGTCCTCTCTCTACATATTATAAAAGGATAAACTCTCATTAAAGATTATATTTCAGCACACTGGGTTGCCTTAGTGGAAAGCACAGCATATTTCATTTCAGTCACGACCACCTTCTTTCATCTGAGAAATATCGCTAAGTTACGAAGTATGCCATCCATCTCAGATGCAGAAAGGCTAGTTCATGTTTTTATGACTTCTAGGCTGGATTACTGTAATGCTCTGTTTGCTGGCTGCCCAGCATCCTCTATTAATAAACTTCAACTAGTACAAAATGCAGCTGCCAGAGTTCTTACCAGGTCTAGAAAATATGATCATTTCACCCCAATTTTATCTTCCTTACACTGGCTGCCTGTTAAGTTCCGTGTTGATTATAAAATATTGCTTCTTACCTATAAAGCTTTAAATAATCTAGCTCCTGTTTATCTAACCAATCTTCTGTCTCGCTACAATCCAGCCTGCTCTTTAAGATCAGAAAACTCAGGGCTTCTAGTAGTAAAGAGAATAGCAAAGTCGAGTAAAGGAGGTCGAGTCTTCTCATTTATGGCTCCTAAACCCTGGAATAGCCTTCCTGATAATGTCGGGGCTAAGATACACTCTCAGTTCAAAACTAGATTAAACACCTATATTTTTAATAAAGCATACATGCAATGCATTGCATAACAGTATGATGCATGAGTGTGCTCCATGCAGGTGAGCTGGCTTGACAGCCACCTGCAGGACACACTTCTCTTTAATACACCAGACATTGTGTTAGAAACTCTCACTGAAACTCCCGCTGGTGCCCTATTAACACCTGCAGCTTTTCCACGATGGACGTCCAGCTTCTCCAGCCTCTGGCACCTAGACTGCAGCTCCACACAGGAAGTATAGCCAGAAGAATAATGGTCGTGCCCAACAAAGCCTGGTTTCTCTTGAGTTTTTTTTTTTCCCTTAACTTTGTCAATCGTCGTTGAAGTTTTTTACTTCGCCAATGTTGCCGCTGGCCTGCTCGGATCAGGACTTGTGGAGCTGTGGATCGATGGATTTGCTCTTCAATGTTTGGACTTTCAGCAGTGAAATTAAAACCACACTGAACTACACTAAACTGAACTTCAACTCTGATATCTGGACTTTACTAGAGCTATGTTAAGCTGCTTTGACACAATCTACATTGTAAAAAGCTCTATATTAATAAACATGAATTGAATTGAATGAAGGCTGCTTTAATATAAACGAATAAGGCCTAAAATACGACTTGTGGAGGACAGAAGCAACATCTGAAATCAGACGCAGTTTCAGAGCTATAAAAATCCTCAAAAGGTGGTTTTTAAATTGTAATTGTAATATTAAAAACGTAAATATTAGCTGAGCAGCTTAGAGTGTAAGTCTCAATGATCCGGCACACTCGCTCCTGTTTGTGTTAACAATCTGGCAACCTGCATTTACCTGACATCCTCTGAGGATGGCCTGGGTGAAAAAAAAAAAACTCTCCTGTGTTTTGAATTTGGAATGCAATACCTAGTTCAACCATTAGGTGTCAATCCTACATACTGCACCATTAGCAAGACATGCTAAGCTGAAAAAAAATGATGTCTGCAAAACTGTTGCAAACTATTTATATGTGTTGATTTCAAACAACCATATTAAATTTAGTAATGTTCAATGTAAATTGCAGCCCAAATAAATTGTTTACAGCCGCTTAACTTAAAAAAAAACATTTAGTAAATGCAAGAAATCATATTTTAATAGTTTTTTTTTCAGTGTACGGCATCACATCTTTTCCATAATAATCAGAGCTTTGTCATTGCTTTATTGTTTGGATCGCCTGGTTAAAAAAAACGTCATGTTACATCCACCCACTGCAGTCCAAATCCTATTTATTTGTGTATCAAGGTTAGCAGGATTTTGTCATTTTCCACTTGGCATCTTAAAAAGAAATTGTTTCACAAAGACATTCTACAAACATCTGATATGCACATGTATGAGATCTGATCTGCCAGTCTGATCAAGGCTTTAGTATTCATATCTAACATTATTCACTCAATGACCAAGACATAAATGGAAAACCCAAGGAGTCATCAAGAAACTCACAAAACCTTATCAAAGATCACAAAACAATGGCTTGGTTGATTGTCGCCCACTACACTCCACCGATACAGCTCACCTGCATTTAATCCAGAGCTAGCCGCACTCTCTCGCTTTCTGCCCGGGTAAGATGATGCTCTGTGGGTGGTGGTCTCCAAAGGCCTGTCAGGACAATGGATCAAATGCCAGCACTGTTCCTTTGAACTATTGTGTCTATGTCTCTCAAAGGCATTATCTGACCCGGGACTACCTGGCCTGTCAGCAAAAGAAGCAGGCACTGCTCAATGTAGCAAAAAATCCACTTGTCTGGTATGTGACATGGGAAATACTTTCCTTTATTGTGGTGCTTTGGGTTCTCTCAGGAGAGCTTTTCAGGTCTCTAAAGGGTGAATAAATGTGGATAAGATCACAATTCACTGAGGTCTTATCAAACTGCAGTGCAGGAAATTCTGCGATAAAGCATTTTTGGAAGCATACACAAATTATTGGATTGAACAAGTGTAAGAAAGGTTATTACTAGGGATGCACCGAACTTTCTGATAATTTTAGGAGGAAAAAAAATTTAATAAAAAAAAAAAGTAAAATAAAATCATACAAAAATGGCACTTTCGGTTTTAGTCCGAAAAAGAAAAATGGCTGAAAATATGAACTGATGTAAGAGTTATGCTGCCGTTCAGCACACTGATTTCATTTTCCCACCAGCTGTAGACACTGCATACTGGATGCAGAAAGCACTGTGCTACAGTATACTGTATAAACCATTCATTTCAATGAAATATGCAAAGTCGGTTTTTTTTGCTGCATCAACCGAAGCACAAGAGTAGCAGAGCGCAGCCACGGTCAAAGTTTAAAATAACTCAGTACTCTACTCTATTCTGTCTACTTATACATAAACCCACTCATGCATGAAGTCCACTCGAACAACACACTGACAGGACGTTTCTATGTAGTATACAGACATACTGGTAAATTGACACCTCTCGACTCACTCATTGTCAGGAGCACAAAACCAGTCATAAGTGTCAATTTTTGGAAATTGAGATTTATACTTTATATCACATTAAATCTGAATAAATAAACTTATGTATGGTGTATATATTGTTAGGATATGACAATATTTGGCCGATAAAACTATTTGAACATCTGCAATCTGATGCTTCAAAAGAAAAAAAAAAGAAAAAAAATAGATGTTGAGGAAATTGCCCTTAAAGCTGACTAAATTGTGTGCTTAGAAATTCATATTACTAAAAAGGGAAAATGTACTAAAAATATATTCATGGAACTTTATGTTCATTACTTAATATTCAATTTTGGGTAATTACAATTTTATATTAATAATTCTGACCTGTACAATGTATTTGGCAATTACCAAAAACATATTTGTGTTAGTTTTGTTGACGAAAAATGTTCATCATAATGTTTATGACGAAATGTTTATTATCTACTGACGAAAACTAGATGAAAACTAAATATAAATTAAACAATGATGACGACAACTCTAATAAAAATATATTGACATTTTCGTTGATAATTTTTAAGGGCATTTATTAGTGCAATGCAACAGATGCAGAGAGATGAACCAGGTAAGTGGTGTAGCAGAGGGAGAGCGATCTCACACACAGTTCATATGGCAAGTATCAGATCTTCAGTTAAAAACCAGTTAAGCTTAGTCATTCCCTTAAACAGTTGTGTTTGCGTCCACTGTAGAATATGGGAGGAAGAGGGAGCGTGGATGAGGTGAACCATCAAACGTCGACTCAAGCCGGTGAGTGAGTGAAGGAGGTGAGTATATATAGTGTGTGGTGATTGCAGGTGCAGGTAATCAGTATTCTGGTGATTGTTTACGGGTGTGGTGAGAGGTGGATGGTAAGGGGGCGTGGTGATTGGAGCAGCAGGAACGAGCCGAGGCTGTGACAATAACCACATATGTGATTCTTTTCTTAGCTTTTGTTTTTTATCAATATAATCTTCCTGTTATCTTATATTTTCTTTATGTTATAAGATGAGTTGAATGTATAAAGTCTTACAAAATTACAAAATAAAAAAAATGATAATTAATTATTACAAATCATTTTAGATTTCAGTTTTTCAGTGCATCCAGAATTTTTAATTTCCATCTTATCCCAGCATTTTCATTTCAGTGCATCCTTAGTTATTACAGAAGTGAGAGAACAGTTTGATAAATCATAATTAAGACATGACAAAAACGGCAATCCCACACAGTTATCACGGGGAAAGGATCTGGGAATCCACCCTTTTTGTACACGATCAAGACAGACAAGACAAGAGAGCTGATTAGTTCCACCGTTTAGGAACAAAACCACCAGCACCACCCTACAACTTGTTGAGAGTCGTCCAAATACAACATGAAATAATATACATTGTTTGTCATGAGGAACTACTGCATCACAGCAAGTGGTGATGTTCTCAGGTAAAAAGATTTTCTTTGCTGAATCACATTGCTATCATTTATGACACTTGTGTGTGTCATATTATGACACATTTATGACACTAATTAATTCAAGCATCTCCTGTACTAGCCTGCTGTAGTCAATCAAAATAGTAACTGACATTCCTCAGAGATTTTGGTGCATATTGGCACGATCTCAAGCACATCTCAAAGGCGCTCTATTGGATTGAGCTCTGGTATCTATAAAACCTAATACTGAATAAGAAGATTCATTAAAGCCAGGACTGTCAGATGTAGATGAGAAGTGCCAGGCATGGAAGTTGGCAGAGGTGCTTAATGAGAGATGCTGGCACAGGTGAGCAGCTGTTAAAGCCTTGTAAACGTACTTTCTCAAACAGTTTATAGATGCTGTTGATTTATTAGCGTAACATAAACCCATTAGCGCACACTTGCTGTCGGTGAGACTGTGTGTGGCTGCTCAGAGAAAATCTCACTGCTTCTCTACATAAGTTCAAACACTAACTTACAAAAACTGTTCTTATTTATAGTCACACACGTGAAACAACATTTTATAAATACTTTGTATTGAATATTTCCTGTTACTAGTCACTTGAAAAATTTGAAACTAAACTAAACATAAACTAAACAATATACATTTACAAGATTTACTCACATTCAATGTCCTCCTGAATTGTAGTCAGAAATCCATTTCAGTTCACCAATCGCTACATCCTCTGTTTTGGCTTGACACCGTAGACACTGAACAGTGAGGGTTAAGGGATTACAGCATTAAGAGCATGCAGATGTGGGAATACACACAGATGCGCCATCATCCTTCTGACGTGGCACACTGACCCACTGATGGGCACCAATCAGTTTCCACTGCCAAGGTAAAGAAGATTAATTCATTAAAATGTTTAGATGGTTCAAGAACATCCATACAAACAGCAAACAAGGTTTTAAGTCACACACATACATCGATTTGCACACTAGCGCTAAGAAGAAGCATGGCTGTAATTGTTTAAAACATATACTGTAATGTAGGAACACAGAGTGAAGCCTCTTTAAGCTAAAGCTGATTTAAAAAAGAACAGATGGAGCCATGTCAGAATAAAAACAGCATTATTGACACAAATATAACAATCTACATGCAGATATTACTGCATATGCATATCTGTACTGACAATAAAGTAGGTCAACATACAGTATGGGCATAAGAATCTATCTATCTATCTATCTATCTATCTATCTATCTATCTATCTATCTATCTATCCATCCATCCATCCATCCATCCATCCATCCATCCATCCATCCATCCCTCCATCCATCCATCCATCCATCTATACTGATATACCTAAACATTCATCCATCCACTTATGATTTATCCATGCATCCATCTACTCTCTATCCATTAGCTCATCCATTCATTTGTATATCTACCTATCCAATTTATCCATCCATTCACCCATCTATTTACCCATAATTCTATCCATCTGGCTATCTACCCATGTACAGTACATATTTACCATTGATCCATCCATCCATCCATCCATCCATGTAACTGATTCTAACCCAAAAGCTTACCTGATTTAATTCCAGTCTTGAATCATAATGGGAAATTAAGGTGCTGCTTGAAGCTAATGGCAGCACAGTGACCTCTGCTCTACCCACTGTGGTCTCTCTTCACTTGAGAAATTGCTCTGGGGCAAGTCTGCAAGATTATCCAGCCCATCTGGAAGCTGCCATAAAGCTATTGAAGAAACAAATTGCTCAGTTAACAGTTACAAAGTAAAATGAATAGGAATGCATTCATTGATAATTACATCATGTATCACATGCATGTTTTAAATTCTCAAATACACCTTAATTAAAATGTTTAGACATGCAAACAGATTTTTTTTTTTTTTTACTTTAAACAATGAACGGTGAATCTGTCAATCTACATATTATAGACTTACCGGCCACTTTATTAGGTACACCTTACTAGTACCAGGTTGGTCCCCTTTTGCCTTCAGAACTGCCTTGATCCTTCGTGGCATAGATTCAACAAGGTACTGGAAATATTCCTCAGAGATTTTGGTCCATATTGACATGATTTGTCAGCTGCACGTCCATGATGCGAATCTCCTGTTCCACCACATCCCAAATGTGTTCTGTTGGATTGAGTTCTGGTGACTGTGGAGGCCCTTTGAGTACAGTGAACTCACTGTCATGTTTAAGAAAACAGTCTGAGATGATTTGCACTTTATGACATGGCGCGTTATCCTGCTGGAAGTAACCATCAAAAGATGAGTACACCGTGGTCATAAAGGGATAGACCATGCTTTCTTGTTGTTGATGCCAAATTCTGACCCTACCATTTGAATGTCACAGCAGAAATTGGGACTTATCAGACCAGGCAACATTTTTCCAATTTTGTATTGTCCAATTTTGGTGAGCCTCTGTAAATTTTAGCCTCAGTTTCCTGTTCTTAGCTGACAGGAGTGGCACCCGGGGGCATCTTCTGCTGCTATAGCCCATCTGCTTCAAGGTTAGACATTTTGTGCATTCAGAGATGCTTTTCTGCATACCTCAGTTGTAACGAGTGGTTAGTTACTGTTGCCTTTCAATCAGCTCGAACCAGTGTCCTCTGACCTCTGGCATCAACAAGGCACCCACTGAGCTGCCACTCACTGGATATTTTCTCTTTTTCAGACCATTCTCTGCAAACCCTAGAAATTGAAAATCCCATTAGATCAGCAGTTTCTGAAATACTCAGACCAGCCCATCTGTCACCAACAACCATGCCACGTTCAAAGTCACTTTAATCTCATAATTATACATTATGAAGAAAATTCTACTAAACATGACATATAGTGCTCTCTATTAGCACTTCCGTGTTTCATTGTGTGCGATGTGCACTTTCATTCATAGGAAAATCTTTAGCGTCAAGTGTCTTCCTGTTCTCGAGAATGGTTTTTGATCAGCGACTACACCCCTGATTGACTCAACAGATGTGCACTGTTCAATCTGTGAGACTTTTTTCTTGCAGCTGTGGTGCTGTAAAGTACACTCTCTGCCAAACATGGACTGCATTTAAAGATTTAAAAATCACTTTAAAATGTCAGTTTATTTTGTCTTGCAGTCATTTTAAAGTTATAGCAGGAGTTTCTTTCTTCTGTTGAACATTAAAGAAGATATTTTGAAAAATGTTGAAGTAATAAACATTGACTTCCAAAGAATTTGTTTTTCTTACAGTTTTTCTCAGTCACTTTGCTGCATTTCTCACAACACTATTTACATTTGCACAACAGTTAATGCATTTCTCAAAACAACTATTCATCTGTGCACATCATAGTAGCAGTTTCTCATTCCTTCCAACAAATTGCAAATGCTTTTGGACATGCATCAATTGCTTTATTACAACTCTCAGCTGTTTTACAACATTATCATTTGCTTATGTCAGTCAAAATTAACTAAACTTGTGAATGTTAAATAGTCATTCCATATTAAACTAATAGTCCTCATTTCATTACTTCATTCATTACTAACTAGTTGTCAAAATCTGTCAAGCTAATTTTATAAAAAAAAGTTTAACCTTTTTTTCCCCCTAAAAATGTCTTCTAAAATGAACACTTTCATGAATGATTTACAGACCTACATTATGTGTGTCGTAGGTTCAGTTCCAATATGTACTGCAATATTGTTTACAGTACAGGTGAACTGAATAAACTAAATTAGCCGTAGTGTATTTGTGTGTATGGGTGTTTCCCAGTAGTTTCTGCTGCATAAAACATTTGCTGGATAAGTTGGTGGTTAATTCCGCTGTGGGGACCCCTGATAAATAAATGGACTAAGCTGAAGGAAAATGAATGAATGAAGTAAAAAAGTAAACTTAATTAATTTAATAATTTAACATTAATAAGCATCGTTGAATTGTGATTTTGCCAGTATGGCCTCCAGACAACGACTCCCCACTTTACTTCAAGAGATGATTTGGTTATTTTCATTTGTGCATTATGCTCCAAATGCATTACTCCCAGCGGAAAACGAGGCACATGGTGATTAGAGTGATATTTCCCAGGGAGTGTTTGTATTGAAGATAGAAATCTTCAAGGAAATGTCTGAGAAGCTATGATGACAGAAAAACTATTATGAGGAATTCAAACTGGTTAATCATGGGGAAGTTAGCTAATGCCACAGTCAGAGGCCTTAACTATTTATTCAGGGTGTAGTGCTTCTTTTTCTGGATGCTTAACAACAGCTGCTGTTTCATTGGACACGCTAGCCACATTATAAAATTAAACAATGACATTGTTTGGCTTTGTAAATAGTAACTGCAACAACGTTAAAACGTTTGATTGCGGATTTTAAGTGCAAAGTATATATTTCTTTTTGTAGAGTCTATATGGAAAAACACAGGACTACATACAGTGTGCATGCTTTTATTGTGCATATAAAGAAAACCATTGCTATTGCAGCAGTGTTGTTCATATGCATTTGCCAGCCCTACTGTGTGTTGCATTACAAGCAATTATGGCTACTTTAGGGATCCTATAAAACACACTGATGTAGACGTTTAACAAGCACAGACAATCTTATTCTCAAGAATTAAACAAAAAAACATTCAGGGTATTAAATGATGTCATCTGCTCCTATTATTGGATTTATATCTGCATTGCTCCATGGAACTGACTAAACAGTTTTCCTATCTGACCTCCTGGGCTGTTTTGGATGTCTCTTGTGTTGGATCTGCCTCTTGAGATTTATTAAATTGTTTTTTTTTTACTCACTCTTGGAAACAAATCAAGCTCTATTTTTGTAAAATGGATGTCTAGTCTGCTTGTCAAACTAACAGCTATTCTGTACTGATTCCAGCAGGTTTGTCTCATGCACTCAGCCAGGATTTAAAGACAGAAAGAAACTCATGGAACCAGACCATGTGTAAAAATCCTCACAATGTCTTTAAAGTTATTTAAAGTATTTTATAGTAATGCTACAATGCTAATAAAGCTGTTCTGTAAGGAATAACATTCACCAAAGCCTTTTAAGTGAATCACTTTTCTTCTAAACATAAGCTTAATGCAGTACTATACAAGGTTATAAAATATTCGACAGTTGTTGTTTTTTTAGGTAGCGATATAAACTATCAGAGCTTGTTTCAGAACCACAATACAAAAGTTAATCTGAATTTATTTCACAATTCTAGATATAAATAATTTTTACTATTTTATTATTAATAATTGCAAGAAAGTATATTTTGAGACTAAATTAAGAGAAATATTTATTTTATTTTATTTTATTTTTGCTACTTTTTTTTCTCATATCTGTATTACAATATGTATCCTGCAATGCCTTTTTTTTCCAACCTGAAACTAGAATTATCTCGTTAAATTATAAGCTACGAATATTGCAAATTTTTTTGTACAATTCTGACATTTCAATTGAAATCAACTGAATTAAATCATATATCTATTTTAATTTTTTTTGCACAGGTGCAATTCTGATAAATAAAGTCAGAATTGTGGGATTAGAACTGTGTTTTGATATGTTATGACCATGAAATTCTGAACTTCAAGGGAAAAATCCAACCCAGGCTCATTTTGATTACGTACTAAGGCTGGGCGATAAAATCGGTATCCAGTGTTGGGCAAGCTATACTTGAAAAATGTAGTGAGCTAAGTTATGAGCTACACTACTTTAAATGTAGCTTAACTACACTGAAAGCTACACCCTGGGAAATGTAGCAAGCTAAGCTAAAAGCTACTTTGCAAAAGTAGCTTAGCTACATCTAAGCAATTTTTGCAATTTTCATTTTTAAATCAAAGCAACTTAAATTATTATTCATATCTTAGTGATCACTAAAACTGTCAATGAATCATATGAGGCAGAACTGTTCAGTTCAGTTATTTACTGTAAATAATATTGAACCAAACAGAAACAAATTATAGTATATCACAGCAAAAGCAGAAAATCCAATAAAACCAGGTGTCACGCATTTAAAATACTATAGTAATTAAATTACACTAACTTACATATTGTATTATCATTAATAACTATCATGAAATAATAGTAATTATCGTAGTATACTTTAGCCCTTTACTACAGTAAACTATATATATATATATATATATATATATATATATATATATATATATATATATATATATATGAAAAGATGACTGAGGGAGAGGAGTTATGTATGTGTATGTGTGTATATATATATATATATATATATATATATATATATATATATATATATATATATATATATATATATATACATACACATACATAACTCCTCTCCCTCAGTCATCTTTCCATCAAGCAAGTTTCTCGTGTCAGCCCAATGATTGATTTGCGATGTCACCGACCAGAGCGAGAGGTGGCAGTAACGCACCAAAAAGTTTGCTGTCAACCATTGTAAAACAGGAAGAAAAAGAAATCGTCATTCTTGCCATCGTATGGATTTACCTTCATTGGCTAGACATCAGCCTCACAGCTCCATGAATGTTGGTGCTGTCACTTATTGATCTGCGTTAGGTAAATGTAGCTTGTGCGGACGCTACTGCGCTACTTGACTAAAAAAATAGCTTCGCTACTAAAAAATAGTGACGCTACAGACACGCTACTGAGAAATGAGCAATAAGCTTAGGTGTCAGTTTTATCATTTCCAATGGAGGAGCGCGACTTGCATGACACCCATATGGGAGCGATGTGCACATGTTTTGCTGGCACGTAATTAGCGCATATTTTCTAGCTGCTCCTAGTTGAAAACATCTAAACTTTTCTGAATGCCACGAGTGCACTGTGATTCATGTAATAGAACTAACCAATCTGCTTCACACTTTGTAGGGAATATACACATTTTAACGTTCGTAATAAGAGCAGACTAATTACCTCAGACTAACACAGCCACCACAAACACTGCAGCGGTTTTTACTTTTCTCCATAAACTTGTATCAAAACCAATGGTTTGTTCATTTGTCATCCTCTGAGAAAACGCTTGATAGTCGCCTAGTTAAGAGAGATGCCAGGGGAGCGCGAGCAAAGTCCTTTGTAAATGGTCAAGGAATCCACTTGTACGCTTGTCACTTCGAGTCAGAATAACAACACATGCGAAAATGAGTGCCGTATCGCAGCAGTAAGCAGATTGTAAATAAAAAAGGATGTAAGGATGTACTCAGAGTGGATTTTTGGTTTCTTTTCTTGTACATCCCAGCCACTAGCACTCCATCTGAAAGATTTTTTTAGCAGTAATATAGTCATTCAACTTCACAATTTGTAATGTTGTAATATGTAATTGAATAATGATAGTTGGTTCCTTTACTTAAAAGCTCAGATTTGATCATCATCATTTGTGTTGTTGAGGTTTACTGTTTCATTTTTATTCGCACCTTAAAGTTTGCTTTGATTGTTGGTGGTTAAATAAAAAAATCCTAATATTCCTAAATGTATTGTTAAAAAAATATTCAATAATTATCGATAATGAATGTTATGAAACATTATATTGTGATCATTTTAATAGCCCAGCCCTATTATGTACTCCAAAAAACATTTCTGAAGAGAGCAAAATATGTCCCAGGATCTACATATTTTTGCAGTTTTTGTTTTCGCAATAAAAAAGAGGCCACTGTGTGTGCTTTTTCAGATATCAAATTTCTCTCGCGAGTGTTCTCACTCCTGCTGTTCTCACGTAAATCTACCAGAGGCTGCTGTCGACCGACTGACTGACCACCCGACCAAAACCCCCACCCACCCAACCAATAGTGTTTTACAAAGCACCAATTGACCCGCCCACCCCCTTCCCTAAACCCAACCGCAATGCAATCCCGAAAAAGATAAGCCCTTGTCTGATTTTAACCACTTTTCAGATTTTAAGACATTCTCACCCTGTTATTTACTTTTTTATTTAATTTCTTGGCTTCTGTTTTTTCTTGCCTGCTTTCTAGAACCATTCTTCACCGGACTCGAACCCGGTCATCACGGTCAACTCTGCTCTGCATCTCAAGTCCACCAATGTATGTGTCGAGCTAAACTGGTAACAGCAGAAAAGCCGTCCACATGCAGGTAAGCGGTCAGCTGGTAAGCGAGAAAAGGAACAGTGTCATACCACCCCATAACGTTCATTTTAAAGACAAAATGCAGCCATACATAGCTCTGGCTACATAATTCGCGATCTCCAGAAACGTAAATAGGGCTACATTTTCAGAATGTGCCTGTGCTGGAAAAATCATAAATGTAAGGTTAGTTTCATGTGGCGTAAACTGGCTTCCATATATATCAGAACATCATTTCGTGGTTGCCATTAACATCAGTAATCAGATATGCCATAACTTCAAGTAACTCTCTGTACTTTCAGTAAAACAAGATTACCAGACATCAAACATTCATTCCTGGCCCAGATAAGAATGAATTGGCGGATCTTGAAATCATCACTTTTGAAAAGCCGGCATTCTTTTTTTGAGACTTCTAACAATGCCAAATACTTCAACCCTCTACAGTCGCCTAGGAGCCCAGACACTGCCAATCAAAATGTCACAGTGAACTCTTGACTAATTGAATGCAGCTCATTCACTATTTTACAACTGTATCAAAAACAGACACTTCAAGTTCGATCATTCATCACTATTAATGCATTTAAATGAATTTATACTGTCCGGGTGCCAAAAATAATCAGCCTTTCTGGAGTTTCTTTTTTTAATTACGATTGTTTTGACTATCTTGCCTTTTATGATTAAGAGCTAGGTTTTTCCCTTAACAAGGAGACAATTGCAGGAAATCAACTTACTTAAAATTAAGCAAAGGACTAAAAAAGCAAACGAGACTGTGATGTCTTGATAGGACCGTTTTAAAGCCAAGGGGTGTGCACTCATGGAAGAATTGAGAAAAACCCATTTGTAACAATTCCCTCAACCTTTCTTTCCCTGCCAATGCATTGTCCGCCCTGAATGCCTCACTCTTTTGTTGTAGCAAAGTGTAGGAGAAAAACAAATGACTTAAATGGATCTACAATATACATTTCCATTTGGCTTCAGTTGTTTGGACTATAGAGCTGATTGAAGGTGCTAACTTGTAGAGTTGCAACAGTATTATTTTGGAATAGATCTGCATAAACAATTTCAATGGGGTATTGTAGGACATGAGCTGTTTGTATGGTGAGACGCCTAATAAGAAAGCGATGGATGGCTTCTTTTAGATCTAACGTGCAAAGATGACGTAGGGATGGATGACAAACCACGTGGTGGTCTTGGTTTGCCATGGGAGATGTGTGGGTGAACACCAGACGAAAGTCTGCCCAGCTGTTTTGTGTGACACAGTTAGTGAGTGACAGGCCAGAGAGTCTATTTTGTATTATGCGGGTATCTGTGATGTGTTTGAAAAGCATGCATTTACCATTGAAGGCTTGTGGTGAGTAGGTTGGTGGCCCATGAAGAGGAAAATCCACAGTAACACATCTCCTTGGACCTACTTTCTCTCAGGAAAGGCTGTAGAAAAACAGATAAGGGATTGTAATCTCAAAAGGGACTCATTATGCCCCTTTTTTTAGGATGTAATATAAAAATAAGATTAAAAATGTATAAGCATACTGAATGCTGAAATGTTCTTACTTCCAATATGCATGTTCGCTAGCTAAGACACATACAGTATGTATGAGACAATCTGTCTTGCTCTAATTAAGCCAACATAGGCTCATTCTAAAGAAACGTATATACATTTATGAAGATTTTAAATTATGTAGCCAGAAGAATGCATGGCTGCATTTCATCAAACTAAGCTGCACAGCACTATAACAGCATTCCTTTTAGCGCATACAGCTGACCGTTTACCTCCGCATGGACGGCTTTTCCGCCGTTACTAGTTTGTCCAGTGGCTTGCCACGTATGTTGGAGGATTTCATACACAGAGTGGAGATGACCACGACGACGGGGTTCAAGTCTGGTGAAGAACAGTTCCAGAAAGCAGGTAAGATAAAAAAACAAAAGGCAAAAAATTAAAGAAACAAGTAAATAACAGGGTGAGAAGGTGGTAAAATCTAAAAACATGGAAAAAATTGCAGTCAGGGCTGTTCTTTTTCTATATTGCTTTTAAAAACACTGTCAGTTGGGTTTAGGGAAGTGGGTGTGCTGGCTGGTCAACGGGT
The DNA here is from genome assembly GCF_903798145.1 of Danio aesculapii. Lineage (NCBI taxonomy): Eukaryota > Metazoa > Chordata > Actinopteri > Cypriniformes > Danionidae > Danio > Danio aesculapii. The sequence continues at coordinate 18,226,788 of NC_079447.1, read as the reverse complement.
GCTTTTTAAAACACAATCGGTTGGGTTTGGGGAAGGAGGAGGGTGAGAGGATTGGTCGGTCAGTCAGTCAGTAAGTCAGCCGACAATGGCCTCTGGTGGATTTACGTGAGAACAGGCGCGAACGGCACTCACAAGAAAAATTTGAGATCTGGAAAAAGCATACACATCGGCCTCTGGTGGATTCACGAAAACAAAAACTCGTATTTCCACAAATGTATACAGGGGGACGTAATCAGAATGAGCCTGGGTTGAATTAAGCACTATGTGCTGTTTTTCATAATTTTCATGCTCTTCATGAGCTGTAATTTCTTTTTCCAAGTCTAAAAATTCTTTCTGATTTAGGAAGGCTAATTAGTTCCACAATATGGTCTGAAAGTTAAATGTCATATTTTTTTGAAAATTCAAGGAAATTTCTGAATATTCTCTAAATCTGAACTGGAACAGACTAGAATTTAATATTTATCAAGATGGTGGCTATCATCTGCTTTAATGTTTTAGATAACTTATCCAAATCAAAATATGAGTAAACAAATGCTCCATCATCTATCAGCATAACGATATATTTATACAAAAATGAATTTGTGGCTAAATAAATTCAAATTCACACTTCAATTCAAGGGAAACATTTGTAAAATTGTAAATAACTGTAATGACTATTTCGAGTGTAATACAAAACAAACACAGCATGACATCCAAATGTCATGTTCGGACAGTAAGAGAGAAGAAAAACGCTGTCCATGCTTGCTTCTCCTCTGGAATGACAATGACCTGTCTTCCTCCATACTGGCTATTAGAGAAAGACGCACACACAGTTTCACTCTCTCCACTCTTTCTCCCCACTTCCCTCTCCGGGAACAGAGACGTGCTTCAAACCGGGTCTGGGAGAAGAACAGACAGGGATAGGCCTTTGAAAGAACTGTATTGTGAGGTCACATTCTTCCCAAATGCGAGCAGGAGCCAAGTCAGTAGCTGTCGGAATTACCCCATGAATCATGCCCATTGTGATGCCTACTCCAAGATGAGAACATGGAAAGGAATTAGGTACGGCTCGTCTTATCAGTCCTCCGACATGGACAAGTGTCCCGCGACTGTCGACGAGAAGAGTTGCTCCGCTGCCATATGTTGTTACTTAAGGGTGTGCTGTAGCCAAGCGGAGTGTGCTTTTCCATACACGCCCGTCTTCCTGTCTGTGCACTTCCTCCCCTCGCCGTTACCCAGAGATCTTTGTGGTGGGTCCTGGAGTTCAGGCAATATTAGGTTGCACCTCTTAAAACATGTCAGCTTTGTGGTGAAAATTAAAGAATGGAAAAAATGACGAAACATAATGTTTTATTGATCCTTTTCTTCAAGTTTCAACAGTTTAACAGAGAGGGCGAAAGAGACACGAGAAGGCGAATGGAAAGACGCTTTTTGGAGGAGGCGTGCAAGGCCATCGCCACTCGCGAAGGGTGGTTTTCGACAACTTGGATTTATTAAGCATGGAGAATTTGCATGGAAATTGTGCTACCTCCAGTGTCTGACTCACTGTTTGGTCTCTCTGGCGGCGCTTTGATTTAAAGGAGCGAATGCTGAGCTGGAAGTTTTCAGGGGTTTACAGTCAGACTTTTGTTTTTGTTCCTCTCCTGTTTTCACTTTTGCATGTTTGTGTTTTGATGAGAGGAAAAAAAAATCATTTTTTACAAAGACCTCCAGTAGAAACATTAAAACACATGGTGGATATTAGATGCACAGATACCTCTTTAGCAATGCTGTTTCCTCTTTGAGCCGCTGTATCTTCACGACAGGCCTGGAGAGAGGGAGATGCGAGCAAGATATGACAAATGAACTGTGTTCTGCAAGTTGAAAGAGAAATGTGTTTGTCATTTTAGTTACAGAGGATGAAAGAGGCCGAAATCAACAATGAGGCAGTGTAATCTAAACCACTTTACAATGGAAAGAGGCACAGTCTCTCCCAGGATATGGGAGGGGAGAAAGAGGTTAAGGAATAATCAGCTGGACCGGTCAGAATTTTAGACATATGAGCTGTATGTCCACAAAAAAAAAACTCTGTCCTCGAGGAATCTGATGATGGATGTGCAGACTGCCAAACACACATACACACACAATTTAAATGAAGTAATAGCGCTCTGAACAGGAAAACACACTGGCAGGAAATCTCACGTCAGCATTCTCCGAAGAGCCCAAAACACAAGAGGAGAGGGAAAGACAGGATGGAGGGAAAACAAGTAGTTAGGGATTGTCTCAACTCAAAGACATGCATCAAAACAGCAGGTCTCGTGTGACAGGGCTGGCGGTGGAGGCTTTTATATGTGCGTGCACACGCACTGGGCTGCTGTCTATCAGCAGCTAGGGAAAGGAGGGAGTCTGTGTGCGCGGGACATTGGTGGATTCTGTGCATCATACCTCATGTGACCTGACCTATCTCACTTAGAAGAAACACACCGCATGTGTACATTAGGTGAGGACTGGCAGAGATCTCCACCTAATAGGCAGAGATCAATAATAGCAATGATAAAATTGTTATTGAATACGAAAGATGTCAAGGCTAAAGCATGAAACCTTCATTTAAAATCATAACAATAAATGCAAGATAAAACAACAAAAAAAAACCTTCCTATAGATAATTTCGTATAGAATGGTACAAATAAAAACAGAACGTTTTTCACCTACTACATACTTACGGTTACTATCGTCAATGAAAACAAACGAAAACTAGAATTGAAAAAACATTTTCGTTAATTGAAATAAAAAAAACAAAAGTAAAAAAAAAACCTAAAACTAACTGAAATTGTATTGTGTATATACAAAACTAACTGAATCTAACTAAAAATTATAACAATAACGTTCTTCGTTTTTGTCAATGTATTATTGTCGTAAATGTATTTAACACATAAGCCTTTTAGAAGTAAATCTTTTGCATCGCGCTGCCAGTTTTACACATACGAAATGTTTGACCCGTATGGCACCTCAGAGTCCGTCCTAATGCCATAGGCCAGATCAAGCCAGTCCTCCTCTAGTCAGTCCTTGCTGTTGCTACCGCGACAAAAAACAACGACCGGATATGACAGCAACACAGTGACAGCATTAAACACGACCCAAGCAGAAACTTACAAGCATTACTTAAGCACCTTTTTGTCCAGTAATAGGTTTTATTTCTGTATTGGTGATCATGATCGCGAACGAATTGTTTTTTTTAACTGGATCTTCTAAGTTATTCGGTTGAACTAGTTTACCAAATTGAACTGAATAATTTGAAACGATTCACATCTCCAGTAGACCCTCTTATCCACAAACAACTTACTTTTTAACATGCCTAATACTCCTCTCTGACTCTAAATAAACCAATGTAGTTATTGAGTTATTAGAACAGTACACTAAGATCAGATTTGAGAAGCAGTGAGTCAGTGAACCGAACACAAACAGTACATGACAGCCTGCTTAGACCGAACTAAACTTGAACAAATGCAGCGTGGGTAAACCGAGAGCTTAAATTATAGAATCTGGTGAAATGTAAGTTTACTTCATAACAGAAAGTCATAATTGGAATTTAAATAAGTGAATCATGCTTCAGTTGGGATGTAAAACTTAATTGTAGAATCTTTTCATATCATTGTGGTTATAACTGACTGAAATTATGATTGCTGACTACATATTTTTGATATGTTGAGTCTAATATGGAAGGATTGTCACTAAAGATCCGGTTCGCGTTAAAAACCCGAACTTTTCATCATTACTGTGTGTCTAACCTCAGAAGTAGCCTTGCACACATGTAGGGCTGCTATGTTGAGGGCTGTTGTACATAAATGTGAGGATGAGTGTATAGTAGTGGTAGATGGTAGTATTCATGTGTCCTCTGAATACATGTTTCGAAAATTGGTTGATTTTTATTATACAATTTTATTATACAATATTCTGATGATTTTAAATCTTGCACCTAACAACATCTAATTTATAAAAAGCAAAGAAACAAAAAAATAAAACTAACACTAAAACTAATAAAAACAAAACTAAAATGAAGCAATTTCATATAAAAACTAATAAAAACTAGTAAATCTACCTTTAAAAATGATTTAAAACTAACAGAATTTGAAAACAAAAAGTCAAAATGAAATAAAAACTAAACCCAAAAACTATTACAACCTTGCTGTCATTGTAGTTACAACATCTACCAGCAGGGGTTAACAAGTTCAGAATTTCATGGTAACCAGTCCATCAACGAAAACATTAAAAGATTTCCTCTTCCTTTTATGTATTTAAAGGATTTGTTGTTTGTTTAGAATCTACATTATAAATACCACATTAGCTCCATCTTAAACTTGTAGTGGAAAGCTGTGCCCCAAAGGCCGATTCGTTTACTGTAATTATACCTAAACTAAAACATGACTTTCAAAGATAGCAGTAAAATATAATGGTTGCAATTCACAAAGCATACAATAACTCTGGTAAAGAGAAAGAGAGAAAGCAGATGAAAACAAGGGGAGATGTTAAAGTAGTGGGTGAATGCGCAACAAAGCAAAAAGCCCCCCCAAGTTGATTTGCTTGCTGGTGAGTAAAGCTCCCAGTCCATTAGGCCAAATAACAACCAGGTGCCGTCACTGCGGCTTTTCATGTAAGGAAGGTCTGCTCTGTTTCATGAAGAGACGCAGGAGGTCGGGAAGCGGTCCAGCCAGAGCTATAAAGAGAGCTCTCTCACTGCATTTAAACTCTTCTCCTCTTTTTTGTCACCTGAGTCACTCTTTTTTCGGTCCGAAAGGTCACCATACTTTCCATTTCACGTCCTGACATCAATGTGCCTTACAGTACCTCATTCCTTTGTAAACGTGGGTGTCATCTCCCCCTGAGTGAGACCTCCCTCTATTAAATGTTCACGCTGCTTCCCACAACAGAGCATGAGGCCCCCAGGCCAGCACCAAACAAGCTTTTCTCCCCCCTCTCTCCGTCTGTCTCCCCCTGAACTTTTAATGAGAAGCAAGAAAAAGAGTAGGCTATGGAGGGGAGAGGAATGTTTGACAGAAGTACAGAGGAATTTGACAAAACAACCACAATATATATGTGAATGACAACAAGAGAGGGAACAAAGACCTTTCGGATTGAGTTCAAGCAGTAGAGTCTCTCACAAATATAGGACCACCTGGACCACCTTGAGAAATTAGAGTCTGACTAATGCTGGCCACACTTGACGATTTTAAGTCCAATTCTGTGCCATATTTGAACCTCCCAAAGATCAGGGGACCAGATTTGTGGATTGCAGCAACCAACTCTTTGTTAAAGAATATCATCAATTGTGTGGTGTTTTCATGATTAATTTACTGTTCCCAATAGAGTAAGTGTCTCCCCAATCCTAAATATAAAAGATGTTTGATATTTACTACTCTTGATCAGCTTCCTCAGACGGGATACCCACAAGAGACAATGAGAGTAAGCAACTCTCATCAACCAGATGTTGTATGCCTTTCTAGTTGACAAATGGCAGCCACAAACATGTCACATCTATAGCATTTTTCAGCCAAGACTTTCCCATATTTTATTTGTCCTTTTTTGTTTTGTTTCTTTTACTGTAAAACAGAAAGCGTAGTAGAAGAGCCAGCTGATGACAGCATTAGTCCTCCATATACGTCACACTTATGATCACACATTTGATCTCGTACATTTCTGAAAGCTCATGTCTGCGTCTTTGCCACAGTTCCATTCCACAACTGTTACTGTTACAGTCCCCCACGGACCACTGTCACACACACATAAAGAAACAAAAGCTCCAGGTTTGGTCCTACTGTACCTTTGAGCTTCTCTGTGGCACTCAAACCTGGTGTCGTGGACAGGTGACTCCTCCAGCCTCACTCAGTTTCACTCCATCCCCCAATACAGACAGTTGTAATTGGACTTAAAAATGATTCCAGAATCCAGAAACACATAAAAATAGGCGATTCGTCTAGACCAGGGGACTCCAAACTTTCCTTCAACTTCCTTCAACACACCTGCCTGGAGGTTTCTAGTATACATAGAAAGAGCTTGATTGGCTAGTTCAGATGTGTCTAATTGGGGTTGGAACTAAAATTTGCAGGACACCGGCCCTCCAGGACCAAGTTTGGACACTCCTGGTCTAGACGAATTGCCTAGTTTGTGGCTTTTACTCAATATGTGTTCTTCAGCGATCTTGTGTCTTCATGTAACGTGATCATCAACCATCAAAGTTCAGGTCAAAAACTCAAGACTGCAAGAACGGAGGACGTGTGAAAGTTCCCGGATGTGTTCTTGGTATCGAGGATGCACCGATGCAGACTTGAGGATCAAACTCGCTCTAGAAGTCCTAGAAGTCATTGCAACTGAATAAAAGAGGTGGGAGGCGCTGCATTTTATATAGATTCATTATTAAAGTTCAGAGATATAACTTATTTATCTCTGGAATTTGCCTAAATGAGACAGTGAAAATAAACATTACCAAGAAAATCCTTATAAAGGCATAAACACATTATGCCACAATTCGCATTAAAATATGTTTTATTTGTATTGTGCAAAGTATATTTGTAAGGTTTTTGTTTCTGTAACATATATATTGAAAAACCAATTGTATGAATGCTGCAATTTTTAAATAATTTTCTGGTCATGTGATCATCAGGAAGAACGCAGCATCTGATTTCTCACAGGATGCTCTCTGTGTTCTCGCGGTCTCCCGAGTTCGTTCCTCCAAGATGAAATGGCAAGATCGGTCTTCACAAAAACACAAGTCCGTTCTCTGCGTTCTTGGAATTGAGAAACAGCCTGTTTGTTTCTGGATAATAATTTTAAAATCCAATTAAAACTGTCTGTCATGGGGGATGAAGTAGAACTGAGGGAGGCTGGTAGAGTCACCTGTCCATGACACCAGTGTTGAGTCCCACGGAGGAGCTCAAAAGTAGGATCAAGCCTGGAGCTTTCGTTTCTTTACGTGTGTGTGCAAGTGGTCCGTGAGGGACTGTCGCTTATGCTTTGTTTACGGTTTATTTTCATTAATGTTTCATTAATAATCCACTTCCTTCTTCCTGACAAATAGAAAGCCAACAAACCTTATTACAGTACTGCCAATATCTGGAAGAAGGAGGTACACACTGTCCAAAAAGCCTTCGTCACCGAAGTGGTGGAGAAACTTGTCCGTCTGTCAAGAGATGGAGGGGTAGCCAGTCTGAAGACCTGGAGAAGTGTCGAAGTCAGCTGGAAGGCAAAGGCTGCTGTTATTTACCTGGATGAGGAGCAGGAGACTGTGTCTTTCCAAATTCAAGAATCAAGGAAGCCACTAGCCATCTGTCAGAGAGTCAAAGCCTTATTCTATAATTTAAAGAGGGATCAGAGAAGGAGACAGTGTCTTACCACCAGCCAGAGGAGCAGTCACTTATAATCAGAAGATAGACGGCGGGACAGATTCCACTGTAGGGCTTCCAGCAAAAATAAATGCAGCCTCTCAGCTAAGAGAGCAGTTTGTGTAGAGAACCAAACCTCAACTCTTCCTCTATTTTTTCTTTCATCTCTCCTCTCTATCTGTCTCCTCTGTTTCTCAATCTCCGTTAATCATTCTACCTCCAATAAGATACCCAGAATAGCCAATGAGAGTAAGCAAGCTTTACCAACCATATACATGATTTTATAGCTGAAACATGGCAGTAGTTGTGGGGTCTTAAATAATCCAGTGTGCGTGTTTGCAAAATAGTTTTACAACTTGGTACAACTTGGTTACAACTTTTGCAACTCCTTATCTCAGTGGTCTTCCATGGTTATAAAATCAGTCGAGATTTAAAAATCATCTAGTGTGTACCATGCCTAAAGCAGAAAGGTCTTGCATAAGTTTTCCAAAGTTTTCACAAAGAATCTGTGACTTAAGCTTTAGAGAATCAAGGCTTGGACCAGAAACCACAGCAGAAAAAAGTGCAGAAACCATTTTTTATATGTATCATAATTCAAAAAAGAAGTGACAGGGAAGTCAATGCCTAGCTTGGGCGTGCCGCATACAGTAGACGCTAACGGGTAAAGCCTCTGCTGTGTACACTGTTCATTCACATTCACACAATCCTTCCATCAATGAGAATGCATGTCAGAACAAGGAAAGAAGGCATTTATCTCTTCCTTCTGGATCTAGTTTTGTCAGCTATAGTCTGCATCTTGGCATCTAAGCTTTGAAAAGCTCTATTTCAAAAACCTTTTCATACCCCTGTGTTTGTTTGTCCACAGAAAACACACCAAGTGGAGACGCTCATGTGTGACATCGAGCGTTAGTTCTCACCCTTCATTCACTCAACACAAAACGACGGTCAGGAGAAGTTGGTATTTGAGTCAATCCAACCAGAAAATCCGAGAACAGTCATTATCTGCAACTAAAGATCACTCAGTCATGACAATGGCACTTCTCAGATTAAGAAACGTTTCGGGGGCAACTTGCACTGTATGACTCCTCGGATCAGTGGGAATATGTTCCTTAAGCTTGATAATGACGGACAGCTTTGTTCATATCTCACATTCAAATGTCTCTAGGCTCAAATCAAGCTGGGGTGTGGTGAGTCCTAATGCTTTTCTTGCTTAATGCTTCAACCTATATTTAAAGAGTTGTGTTTACCGATCTGTACTAAACCACTGAACAGAAAATCTAATGAGTAGTATAAACACAGAATGGAAACGTTTTTGTGGGAGGGTTTATACTGTCACATGGATGGAAAATATGACTTCTTTGCAATTAATCACCTTATTTATAGTTGTTATTTAATCTTTAGAAAGGTGATGAGATGGGAAGTGCTTTAGAGGCATTAGACAAAGTCTGGAAAATAGCAAAAATCACAATATACATATATACACACAAGTTTTCACATAATTATTTTGTGCAAATGTGATAACTGGGAACATTTTAGTTAGCCATAATTACTCAATGCAATAGTCACTTAACTACTGAATAACTTTATTAATAATAATAATAATAATAATAATAATAATAATAATAATAATAATACTTTTAAAAGCATTACATTTACCTTAATATTTCAAAATCCCACCAAACATTCTTAAATAAAAAGTTTACATTCATGTATTGAGCTATTATGAATAATTATATGGTTATTATGTGGAATATTATGGTTTCTGCAGGTTTCACAAATTCAAAATTAAGACTTTAAGACCTTTTTAAGACCATTATTAATTAAATTTCAGACGTATACAGGACTTTTTATTATATTAAATAATAATTAGATGTCAAGGGCACATATTTTAAATAAATTGTCAAAACAAGCAAACCCTAGTTGTATGCATACACATTTTTCAACATAACGTAAGTTTAAAAACTATTAAAAAAAAACTAAATGTAAACACAACAGTCTGTCCAGGTCAGTGTCCTCACCATATATGGAGTATTAATATACAGAGAATTTTAAAACAAATATTTCTATAAGGACCACAATTAAACCATATATATATATACGGGAGCCACATGTGGCTCTTTGACCAAAAATACGTGCCTCTCCAGCTGTCTCTCTTCAATAATATTTTAGAGGTAAAAATTAAAACTTTAACTAGAAATCAGTTTCCTATTGAAAATACAATTGCAATTCCCTTTTTATTGTATTTTCTACAGCAAAATGAAAGAGAACTCAGTTTACAATAAAATTACTTTTTTAACTTTTTTGTTATATACTCACCCCCAATGAAAAAAAAAATTTCATAAAACAAATCAGAAACAGCTCTTTGCTGAAAAAAGGTTCCCGACCCCTGATATATCTATCTATCTATCTATCTATCTATCTATCTATCTATCTATCTATCTATCTATCTATCTATCTATCTATCTATCTATCTATCTATCTATCTATCTATCTATCTATCTATCTATCTATATATATCTTTTTATATATATCTTTTTTTATAATATAATATCTTTTTTATATATAATTATAATATCTTTTTTATATATATATATATATATATATATATATATATATATATATATATATATATATATATATATATATTTATATATATATATATATATATATATATATATATGGTAACACTTTACAATAAGGTTCATTAGTTAATGCATTTATTAACATGAACTAATCATAAACAACACTTGTACAGCATTTATTAATCATAATTGAACATTTTCTAATGCATTATTAACATCCAAGTCCATGCTTGTTAACATTAGTTAATGCACCGTGAGTTAATATAAACTAACAATGAACAACTGTATTTTCATTAACTAATATTGACTAACATGAACAAACACTGTAGTACATGTATTGTTCATTGTTTGTTCATGTTAGTAAATGCATTAATTAACATTAACTAATGAACCTTATTGTAAAGTGTGACCATATATATATATATATATATATATATATTTTTTTTTTTTTTTTTTTTTTTTAATGAATAAATTTTAAATAAAGTAAAAAAAAAAAAAAAAAAAAAAACATTAGTTTTGTTAAAAGTTCTATTGAGATGGATTGTTGGTGATTGGCCCGATTGTATAGCTTTACATAGGCATTGGAAAATTAAGACCTGTTTACAATTATTTAAGCCAAAATTTCAGTGAACTTAAGAGTTTTTAAGGCCTAAAATTTAGTTTTTGAAATTAAAGACATTTTAAAAATTTTTAAGACCCCGCAGACACCCTGTTGTTGTAAAATGGGACCTAGCACTTCTTAATACTTCTTGTGTCGAGCAAAGCTGCTAACAATCCATGGTCTACTAAACCAAGCAAATTCTCATGCTTTACATCGACCCTCACTTTACTATGTGTTTGCTTTGCGTTATGTTTATTGGGCTCAGCAGGAGGCCTTAGCACAGAGATTAATGACTGTGGTCCAGAGTGGTGTTAATAAATGGCCACGGAGCAAACAACAGCCCAGCGGTGTGGGATTCCCCCCTTATATAACTCCAGATGCTGTGGCCCATGATGTGCTTTCACTTAACTGTGTTCTGACTTCATACGTCCTTTTTCTACTTGTATCACATTCACTGTTCAAGAAGGTATTGTACATAATTAGACAGTGAGCTAAATAAAAGCTAGATAGTAGATTAATGTAATATGTGAAAGGTATTGTTCTACCAGACGGTAGCAAAATGTGTAAAGCTATGGCAGCGTATATAAATTGAATATATAAATTATATACATTTAAATCTGACTTGGACATCAGTCATTAATGTCCAATGTGTGGAAAGACATAAAATCCATTACTTTTGAATATTTATGTAACTTTATCTTTTAATCAATACATATGCCATTACAGGGGACATTGCGGAACACATGAAAAAATGATTTTCTAAACAATGTAGGGAGATTGATGGAATGGATTTTCTGATGGCTTCAGGAGGGAGTAACGTGTAATTTCTTATGTTCATTCATTCATTTTCTTTTCGGCTTAGTCCCTCTATTAATCAGGGGTCACCACAGCGGAATGAACCACCAACTTATCCAGCATATGTTTTACACAGCAGATGCCCTTCCAGCTGCAACCCATTACCGGGAAACATCCATGCACACTCATTCACACACCTACACTACTGACATTTTAGCTTACCCAAATCACCTATAGCGCATGTCTTTGGACTTGTGGGGGAAACTGGAGCACCCAGAAGAGAACATGCAAACTCCACACAGAAATGCCAACTGACCCAGCCGAGGCTTGAACCAGCGACCTTCTTGCTGTAAGATGATCGTGCTACCCACTGTGCCACCGGTACTCCCTAATTTCTCATGTCTTTATGATTATTAATAAAGTTGAATGATCAAGGGCCTGTTTGATGTATGATGATCCTAGTGTCATTTCTCTAAAGAGTAAAACTGGAATATTATGTGTGTCAGTGCTTTCTCTGTATGTCAAATGATTTGTTTCCTCAGGATCTACCAAGCCATGTCAGAGGTCATGGAGACGTTTTGAGTGGACCTGGACTCTTGAAAGACTGTAAGTAACAGTTTCCTGAATTATTTGTCAATTTATGTGATAAATCTTTTTAAAGAAATCCCTTTGTATGCACGATATAAACTCACTGGCCACTTTATTAGGTACACCTTACTAATACCGGGTTGGATTCCACAAGGTACTGGAAATATTCCTGAGAGATTTTAGTACATATTAACATAATAGTATCACGTAGTTGCTGCAGATTTGTTGACTGCACATCCATGATGAGAATCACCTGTTCCACCACATCCCAATGGTGCTCTAATGGATTGAGATATGGTGACTGTGGAGGCCACTTTAGTACAGTGAACTCATTGTCATCTTCAAAAACGCAGTATGAAATGATTCAAGCTTTATGACATGGTGTGTTATCCTGCTGGAAGGAGCCATTAGAAGATGGCACACTGTATTCATAAAGGGATGGACAATGTCAGCAACATTATTCAGGTAGGCTGTGGTGTTGACACAATGCTCAATTGGTACTAATAAGCCCAAAGTGTGCCAAAAAAAATATGCCCCACACCATTAAACCACCACCACCAGCCTGAACCGTTGATACAAGGCAGGATGGATCCATTCTTTCATGTTGTTGACGCCAAATTCTGACCCTACCATCAGAATTTCACAGCAGAAATTAATACTCATCCGACCAGGCAATGTTTTTCCAATCTTTTATTGATCTTATACACAGGTGTACCTAATTAAGTGTCTGGCGAGTGTGTGTTCTGTGGCAGTTTGGATGTAGATTGTTCCAGTTTTGATAAGACGGCTGAGAGCACAAGAAGCAGCCTTGAATATGAAACATATTATACTTGGTGTGTCTTCTATTTATTTGTGAATCATTTTTACAGGTCTGGGTTCAGCACTGAATAGCCTGGTGACCATCTGACATTTGTATGCCTGAGATATTGAGATATTGTTCAGAAATGTATGTTCATACACGCATGGAAATTTTCTATCTTTAACAGGTTAAAACACCTATATGTATGACGCTGTTAATGATGTTATTTGAGAGTATAATTGTTGTTGTTTTGAGAGTGTAAGCAAAGCAGCCTAGGAACTCTGTGAGAGTGTTGAAGCTGGCTTCTGCTAATGAAACAGAACTATCTCCATTAAACTTTATTTAATTGAATCTCTGACTCCGACTCTTCTTCATTAGACAGACTGGTCATTTTTGGGTTAAAACGGTATATTTCCACTAGAACATGAAAAAGTACTAAAATCACAAAACCTTTTTTCAGGTCTCAGGAAGATATTTCAGTGTTACAGTTTCTGAAAAAGCATAAAATAACAAGTTTATTAAAGTGTTTTTTAAAGTACAAATGTGAAACTTTTGAACAATCGTGATTAGTAGTTAAGGGTGTCCAAATGTGCCTAAAACTTATTAAAATATCTTATATCTCGTGGGTTCTGTTTCATAATCACAGACCATTCTTATGCCATACTAAATTAGCAATGTAATGTAGTCTAACTTTACATAATTATGCAACTGTTCACCAGATAATTACTGTGTATTCATTTTTTTCCACTACACAAAGATTATAGGATTATCCAATTGTACAGGCACTCTTGGCTCATTCTCAACAAGAGATTTAGAGCTAAATAGATTTAGTCAATATGAAAGCTATAAAGCGCACTGAGTTCTGGGAGATCCTGCTCATCATTCAGCGAATAACGTTCTCCAAATGCTGACATCAACGCTGGAGAGGACGATCGTGGTTAGAGTCAGTCAGCAGGGTGTGACTATGCAACGGTTGGCAGTGTGTGCCCTCCAATATGCCAGGGTGAAGAGATTTCCAAGTTCCTGTCCAGATTTCATATAGGTTTGACATGACTTGGGTCTAAATACACTACAGTTAAATCTTTATTTATTGAGTTTGTTAAAAAGGTTTCTTCAATGAAGCACTGTGAGAAACTATGGAAACGGGGTACAACAGAAAGTCTAAGCTGTAATTTTATGTTTGCTCAGGGGGTTCGAGTTGCCGAATTTGCCACGGCTCACTTGGTGGGTTTGATGGAAGAGGGCAAATAATTCGTAATTGCATCTTTCCACTGGTGAACCTGCATTACAGCAAACAGGTCAAGGCCATTTTCAAATTAGATTTTAGATTTTGGAGTGAACTGTAGTGTGTGACTGTAGTAAGTGCCTCTTTAAAAAATACAATTGAGAAATGTACATCACTTATTTTACTTTATGTTCAAGTCATAAAACATAAAATAAATAAATTATGATAAAAAATATGAAATAAAATATATTTAGTAAAGTTTAAAAACATAATAAGATAAATATAAAAATAATAAAAATATATATAAAAATAAAACAATATACACTTCTACACTTCCTGACAAAAGTCATGTTGTCGATCCCAGTTGTAAGAGCAACAAATAATAACTTGACTTCTAGTTGATCACTTGAAAATTAGCAGAAGGTGGATTTTTCTGATGAATCATCTGTTGAACTGCATCCCAATCATCACAAATAATGCACAAGACCTACTGGAACCCACATGGACACAAGATTCTCACAGAAATCAGTCAAGTTTGGTGAAGGAAAAATCATGGTTTGGGGTTACATTCAGTATGGGGGCTTGCGAGAGATCTGTAAAGTGGATGGCAACATCAACAGCCTGAGGTATCATGACATCTGTGCTGCCCATTATGTTACAAATCACAGGAGAGGGCAAATTCTTTAGCAGGATAGCGCTCCTTCTCATACTTTAGCCTCCATAATAAAGTTCCAGGTCAAGGTGCTCCAGGATTGGCCAGGCCAGTCACCATACATGAACATTATTGAGCATGTCTGGAGTAAGATGAAGGAAGAGGCATTGAAGATGAATCCAAAGAGTCTTGATGAACTCTAGGAGTCTTTGCCATTCCAGATTACATTATTAATAAGTTATTTGAGTCATTGCAGAGATGTATGGATGCAGTTCTCCAAGGTCATGGTAGACATACACAATATTCATTCTTTTTCCACTGCACCATGACTATATTCTATACTGTACATTATTTTCGTGCAGTGACAAGATTTTTGTCTCAGCAAAGTCAGACTTTACTGTCCTAATTAAATAATTAAAAATCAAGGCATGATCATATTTTATTTTGGTAAAATGAGCGTAATCTAGAGGCCTTTGTCTTTCAAATAATCCACTTCTGATACCAAATGAGCAACTAGAAGTCAAGTTATTATTTGTTGTTCCTACAACAAGTCTTTTTCGAGAATATATAATATAAAAATCTATATTATATTTATTATATATATATATATATATATATATATATATATATATATATATATATATATATATATATATATATATATATATATATATATATAAACTCTATATTGCTTTCTATTAAAATATAATAACTCATTTATTTCTGCAAATCAAAGTTGAACTTTTTAAAGTTTCAGATTAAATGTGCATAATTAAAATTAACTTGGAAGGAGGTTAAAGAGGCATGATTGCTTTTTCTGTTTTAAAACTGTTAAATGATTGTAGAAATCTATGATTTTTGCGATTGAAATTTCTGTACTCCTGTATTTTAGACACAAGATGGATGTCTACTGTATATAATTTATAGCTAAAGTGATGTAAAAATAATGACTTAAACTCCAGTTACCGCTATGCTAACTGAAATCAGCCGCATGTCCGTTTGATGAAAAGAGGTCAAATGACAGTCATTCTCTGTATCCGCAAGAGAGCTGGTCTGTGAGCCAGAACAACATGTGGAGGAAATTCATGTTCTTCGGATTCAAATCACAGCTGGAGACAGAAAGCATTTTTACAATGTACATGATGGGATAAAACCAGGCTATTTGAGATGACGATCTGAGCTGGCTTACTTCTGGTCTCTTTTGATCTTGGGAGAGCACCTGCATCTGATGGCTCAAGGAAATCCTTTAAAAGTTACTTGTACAGTAATGTGGGAGCAGTTGAGATGAGACAGAGCACTCTGATCTGAAGATGTTTTTTTCCTGGTGCGTAAACAGCACAGATAGAGGGACAGGCAGGTCCACGGGACACATATGGAAGTCCTAAAACACATAGCAATGATTAAGATCAATGCGCGCTGACAGACTGTGAATCATCAGTGATACCCTGCCACATCTGGGATGGGAGGAATCATGTAAACCACCTGTGTTGCACAAAATCATTACACTTTTTGATAATCATTTTTGGAAAGGTGTTTAGGAGAGCACTATGGCTCAAGATTTATGATGTGTGAGTATGGTATGTTTGAGAAAGTACATTACAATTCATTTTAAAGTATGTCAACCCTTTTTATGTACCAAAGTGCCTTTGAAGGAAAGTTAAGTGACCTTTTTTTGCAAAGGCTACAGGCAACTATTTTGGGCATGAAAGACCCAAATCCAATTAATATCTCCAACACTCTTTGTCAAACTTGATAAATATATATATCTGCTTGATAAATATATATAACTGCTATTCCTTATGCTCAAATGGAGTTTTTTTTTATTTTATTTTTTTTTTTTAAAGAGTATGTTTCAGGCTGGTCCAGCATATGTGCATGTGTATTCCTAAACTTGAGGGTCAGGTTTCAGTAGAGCTGAAATGGTGATTTGATCACCAATCTTATCATTTAGTGATTGGCTCTATTATTTAAAAGTTGACTTGTCCTGTCATATTTTGCATTGTACTTTCTTGCATTCATAGTAATACAAATAAACTGTCTTAGTATTTCTGTATAAATGGATTTGTGGATTCTACGTGATAAACAATACAGGAACAATTTTGGACATAAAGCACCTTCACTGAATTTATTAAATAATTAATAATTTAATCAATTTTTAGACATTATTATAAGTTATTTTTCTCTTTTGTAAGATGCATTGGATAAAAGCATCTGGAAAATGAATAAATGTAAATACGCATGTGACATTTCCTGTCAATTTCTGACAAAACAATTACATTTTAAAGAGCCCCTATTTTGCATTATAAAAGGTCATATTTTGGTTTTGGGGGTCTCCAACAACAGGCTGATATGCATGCAAGGTCAAAAAACATATTCATTGTCTTATAATATGCATTTACTTTTACCTAATCATCCCAACAACTCCCAAAGTCTGACAAAATCCCATACATAATAGTCTCTGCTGCTCTTCCCTCTTATAGCAAAATGACAGGAACAAACACAGCACACGGTTGACTATACTGTGGCATTGTTGTGAAAATTAACTTTAACTCTTTATTCCCCGCAGCCAAATCTCCATCTGTCAGTGATTGTCATCTTCGCGTCATGATCAGTTCCATGAACCCCACGCTCGTGCTAGTGTCTGAAGGGAGAGGCGTGTTCAGATTTCATCGTATGCGGTACTATATATTTGGTACTGCACTATATCGACGAGTTCAAGCAAAAGATCCGAACCCAACTTGATTCATTCATTCGAATCTGAGTTGACTATTTCGTTAAAGAATCAATAGTTTTAAACACTGTGCACTTTCAGAGATGTTTTCATTAACTTGGTGCTGTGTTACACACTGCATGGAAGCTCATTTTCAAAAACTCATAACAGGGGCTCTTTAAATTTGAATTCTGCCATTAAAATCAATTGACTGGTCTATATTTTAATGATTTAGGCACATGGTCTAAAGCGCATGACACAGTCTTCCCTTTTGCTATTTTAAGGTTAAAAAAAATGGACTTAAACACATGGTGTAAAAGGGTTGTCCTCAGGGGTGTAGATTTGGCATGGACGGAGGGGATGTGTCCCCACCAATATCCAACAATTACTGAAATGTCCCCACCAATATAATCACCTTCAAAAAAAATAATGCTCTGTCAACTCTTAGTAAGCTAGACTGAAAGGGTTAAATTATGTTCTCTTCTCGGGTCCTTCCTCCCACAAACACATAAGGCTTGTGTGATTGGTTGGGGTTATCTATGCTGCTGTAATACATTTAGATGTGAGAAGCGCCAAAACAAGGAATTTTTCCAGTCCTCCTTTATGTGGACATAAGTAGCTACTTTTCAGAGATTCAAGTTTTTAAAGTCAAGTTCGTTTGGGGTCCACCACAATAATATTAACTCAGGCTGTGCAATTAATCAAAATTCAAATTATGAAAAATAATAATCAGGAAAAAACTGTTAAATTGCGTCACGTGCCTCTCTTTATTTTTCTACATTCATACCTCAAAGCCAGATTGCAATAAAATCATGTAAATTGACTTTTGCAGCATGAGATGTGTTTCATTAATTGCTTCATTTTAATAAGCATTTAAAGCCTTTATTCATGTTTTGAAAAGCATGAAAGAAAATTTGAATGGATGTATGTCCCCACCAATGTCAAGAGCAAATCTACACCCTTGGTTGTCCTTATTCTCTTAATGAGTTATGGGTGTGTTTTGGTTATGACATGCATTGCATTCAATCAGAGTCTCATTTCCCATACCCTTTAAGTATCAGTTGTGTCAGGCCATGGTATATTCGTTATTTACTATGCTCCATATTCATTACATATTCAATTTCGTAATTTTGATTGTTCACAAAAATTTGTTTAAAAACTATTTCTAAATTCTGTTCTAATTTCCAGCAAACTAATAAATTACCAGTAACAAAGTGTGGTATATTAAATCACACTTCCTATTTGTATACCCCTATATGGTGATGCATACATCCCTTAAACCTGACAGATCAACAAATCTATATAAAAATTGCTAAAAACAAACATAATAAATTATGATATAATAAAAACACTAAACAAATGTAAATTGTTATGAATAAATTGGCTACAAGAGAGTTGGATTCCACCATTTCTCTGGATTCAATCATTCTTTGAAACATTTGGGATAATGTTAGTACACAAGTCATCTACACATATATCACTGTTCTAGTGCTTTTGGATATTTTAAAGGGATAAAATCATACATAATGTGCTTTAAAGTGAACCTTTTTGTGCAAATATGTGAAGAAACCAGGGGTGTTGTTAGACCTCATATAATGGGGCACTTGTTTTGTTTTTTTGCTAAAAATCTGCTGTGCCCCAGTAAAAGCTTTGAGTTACATGATTGATTTCTATTATTTATTTAGAAATCATTCTCAAGATTACATTTCAGATGTGCTCAATTTATAGAATTAGATCATAAGGAAAACATCAGTTTGAAATACCAAGGACTCACTCAAAACAAAGGTTGATGATAAGTGTAATGGGGGACCTGTGCCCCAGTAGAGCTTTACTGTAGCAACACCCCTGACAGAAACTAAGAAAATGTGTAACTACGTACTGTGATCAAACAAGTTCAGCAGGAGTTTCCCTTAATTAGTTGTACCTGAAATCACACAGTGAAACGTTGGCAAATGATGGCATGGATGCAAGGTATACGGGGCTTCCTGTCTGGCACTGGCCATAGAGGCAGTACTGACTCACCATCGCTCCGAGTGTGAAGATGAGGGGAAGTGAGTGCACTGGTGGCCTGCCTCTCCACAGGGCTAAATCACTGCCCTCTAATTAACAGCAAAGCGGCTCTTCTGGAGGCCCCTGGTGCTTAAACCATTATAGACACCGTCTAACACTACTAACAAGTTTTGCAGTATGGGGGGTATAAACACAACTCTTTGAGGTCTTGCTTTCTCTGTACTCAGTAAATGCTAATAACTAACAGGGACCTCCAAGGTGAAAACACAGTGCTTTGTGTTTACACATAGGGATGCTTTGACAGTAGATGAGCAAAAATTATGGGTGAATAAAAGACTTTAATAATTTAATAATTTGAATTTAATAAAAACTTTGAGGTCTTTTGAGGTAAACTTATTGTGTTTGGGTTTGTGACCAAAAAAACAAACAGTTTACAACAAAATTACCTTTAATTCCCAGTCTTGGCAGATGACCCGAATGCTTATATATACTGTATAATTTCACAAAATATTATGATGCCTCTGGCATCAACAAGGCACCCACTGAACTGCAGCTCACTGGATATTTTCTCTTTTTCAGACCATTCGCTGTAAACCCTAGAGATAGTTGTGCGTGAAAATACTAGTAGATCAGCAGTTTCTGAAATACTCAGACCAGCCTGTCTGGCACCAAAGTCCATGTTCAAAGTCCCTTAAATCACCTTTCTTCCCCATTCTGATGCTCGGTTTGAACTGCAGCAGATCGTCTTGACCATTGCTGAGTCCCAATTTACTTACTATCTGCCCCAAATTGTATTTGAAAAAAGAATTAGTATGTCCCAAATCGTAGTATGTTGAAAAGAGTATGTCAAAGGTTCCCGGATGGTTTACTATTTCTGGTAAAAATGATAAGTGTAGAACCGTCCATACTCTAACTGCTAATATTGTCCACAGTACATTGTGGGTTGGACATGAATTCAAGTAGAATTACAAACGCGGGTAAAAAGTGTAAATAAACTACAAACAAGATAGACGCGCGACATCAATCATCAAGTAGAGAGGCTTCGGTAAAGATGCTTGTATGACTGTTAATTAATATCTAGCACACTGGAAAATATTTCAATCGTGTTTTCTGTGTTATATTTCATCTGCAACAACAATTCTGAACTTATAAAAAGACGTATTTGGACATTACCGTCTGAAATTACCGTCAGGAAATTTCTCTGCATGAAAGACTTGAATGGCAGATTAACCTGCTGCTGCTTCTCCAATTAGGTAATTAAATATGATAGAAATGCAGATGATGGGTGGATGATTGAAAGGGCTCAGCAACAAAACGATCTGTTAGGGAGGAAATAGAATCTCCCAAAGTTTACACACTCAAAAGTATGTATTTTCCTTTCACAAAAAAGTATATGCTTTTAGGGTGTAGTATAAGTATGCAAATTGGGATGCTGCATTTGTCTACATGCCTAAATGCATTGAGTTGCTGCCATGTGATTGGCATATTAGAAATTTGCATTAATGATCAGTTGGACCTAATAATGTGTCCTTTGAATGTATAGTTGAAGTCAGCATTATTAGCCCCCCTTTGAATTTTTTTTTCTTTTTTAAAATATTTCCTAAATGATGTTTAACAGAGCAAGGACATTTTCACAGTATGTCTGATAATATTTTTTTTTCTGGAGAAAGTCTTATTTGTTTTATTTCAGGTAGAATAAAAGCAGTTTTAAATTTTTTAAAAACCATTTTAAGGTCAACATAGCCCCTTTAAGCTAAATACTTCTTCGACTGTCTACAGAACAAACCATCATTATACAATAACTTGCCTAATTACCCTAACCTGCCTAGTTAACCTAATTAACCTAGTTAAGCCTTTAAATGTCACTTTAAGCTGTATAGAAGTGTCTTGAAAAATATCTAGTCAAATATTATGTACTGTCATCATGGCAAAGATAAAATAAATCAGTTATTAGAAATGAGTTATTAAGACTATTATGTTTAGAAATGTGTTAAAAAAATCTTCTCTCCGTTAAGCAGAAATTGGGCAAAAAATAAACAGGGGGTCTAATAATTCTGACTTCAATACACACACACACACACACACACACAGGTAAGATATTTAAACTAGATTTTTTTCTTTTTTTAAACAAAAATGAAGATTTGATAAATTAGCATTCAAATACATTAGCACTTAATTCAACCTTTTAGAAAGTAAAGCTTGAACTTATAAGAATATTTTACTTGGAATGGATTGTTTGAGAAATTCTAAATCAAGTGAAGTAAACCCTAATTAGTTTTTTTGTTTGTTTTATTCAAACTGCTGCAACTCATTAATCAGAATCAGGTATTCCAGTGGACTAAACTAGAATTCACAAATCTGATTTTATGTTTACATGATTATAAGTAAATGGATAAAGAGAAGCAGCTGACTAAACAATATATATTTTAAGAGTGCAAAATGCATGCGCTATACAGTGCAATATAGCTTAGAGAAAGAGAGTTAATATAATAAAATCAAAGGTCTATTGTATAAACAGTTTAATAATCCTTGTAATAAAGTCTACATTTTCATCGCTACAATTTCTTGGAATGGAACCTATGACCTTAGCGGCATGCTCTATCGGTTGCGCTACAGAAATATTTTATGTGGAAAATGTTAATACCAACCTCTGTTTCCGTTTACAGATGTTGTGATTTTACTCAGATATCTTCAAGACTATTAAGTGAAATAGATCCGACGAAAATTATTTGGCAGCTTATAAGCCTGACCTATTGGAATTCCAGCGCGGCTTGCAAAATCTGCATACGATAACCACAGCCGACCACAGACAGGGCGAAGTCTCTCTGTATTGCAGCAGCGCTTTGATTATATCATTGTAAACAAACCTTGTAAACATGCCTCGTTAAGGAAAAAAATACAAAACAGATCGACAGTTCCACAGTTTCCAGTCTGGAAGGAAAGCAAGCGAGCCAATATCCGCAAGAGCCTCGGTTATGGCTGACATAAGTCATTTGATAGATTACACAGACCATTGAGTAAAGCCTCTACAGACTCTGGTGCCATAAAAGCACATGGTCGCAGACACAACGGCAATGCCCGTGTTTAACAAAGCTTTCCGGCTAAGTTGCACTGAGTTCCTAACATGTGGTATATTTTTGCATGTAGTGTGTCCACCTCAAATCCTCTGCTTTTGACCCAATTTTTGAATCCATTCTTCATTCATGTGAGAGGCCTCTGCCAACTCTGAGCTGGTTTTGGGGTGAAAGTATATCCCACTGAGCTTTACGCATGATTGCCGTCTTGGGAGTGCCACGGAGCGGCATCACTGGAAATAAGATGGGGTCAAAGGCTGCCTATGATGTAGTGTTGATGTAATATGGCTCCCATTATCTCCAACAATGGCCAACAGATGAGGAATATCCTCCCTAACGTCAGAGTCAATTTGGACCGGAGAGAACGAATGCGGCCTTCTAGCCAACTGCACACATTAAAGAATCTAAATTCTGACCGTACTTGGGACAACAGGGTTAGCAATTCAGAACTGAATGTTAGGAAATTTGTAAACATTTGAGATTGACATTGGTTCTTGCACAAACTCTAGTCTGGAGCACGGTTTGCACCTCATTTTGTGCTGTTAACCCCCAATTGCAGTGTCAGATGTGTTCACTTTGGATGATTGCAGTGTTGCGCTTAGCAACAGACAACCAATCATGAGACTCATGTTCATATGCTTTAAGCAGTATATGTGTGAGACTGGAAGTGGTATACCCAGCAATTAGCACTTAAATAATTTGCCATTCAAATGGTCTGTGTGTTGATTTGCAGCGAAAGGGCAAAAAGAAAAAAAAATATTTAGGAGGAGAAAATGTTTGGGGAGATGGGGAGATTTGGGGAGACGCAGGTTTGGGGAACAAGGATTGTGCACTGTGGAAAGAGAGAAAAAATAGTTGTGGCTGATCAAGCAAATGTTTATTTGTTTCTGTTTAAGTCCCTGTAGCTCTCTCATCGGTTGTTGGTCATTGCTGAGCCAGAACTAAAAGACAGAATTTACAACAGCGCCAGATATATGTAGCATGGCAAAATATTTCACAGGTGTTGACAACACATCTATGATTCTCTCTAATGTCACTTGCATTAACGAGTACAAATTTACCTCTGAGGGGCTGTGTGGTGGCACAGTGGGTAGCGATATCGCCTCACAGCAAGAAGGTCGCTGGTTCAAGCCTATGCTCGGTCAGTTGGTATTTCTTTGTGGAGTTTGCATGTTCTCCTCGTGTTTACATGGGTTTCCTCTGGGTGCTCCGGTTTTTCCCCCACTGTCCAATATATATATGTGTGTGTATATGTATGTATGTATGTATGTATGTATATATATATATATATATATATATATATATATATATATATATATATATATATATATATATATATATATATATATATATATATGTGTGTGTATATGTATGTATATGTATATATATATATATATATATATATATATATATATATATATATATATATATATATATATATATATATATATATATATATATATATATATATATATATATACACATATACAGTTGAAGTCAGAATTATTAGTCCCCCTGTTTATTTTTTACCCCCAATTTCTGTTTAACGGAGAGATTTTTTAAACAAATTTTCAAATTTTATATATTATTTAAAAAAAAAATGTAATACTTATTTTGTGTGTAATCATGTCTAATATGGAGCTCAAAAACATTGCAAGTGTCTGTGCTAAAAAATTGAATGTGAAGTAGACTCAACACGGTCACTCTAGTCATCGTTTTCAAATCACCACCTCAGCTCGCAACCAAATACTTAAAACATCTTCTATGAAATCTCCCTATGAGGTTTAGAGGCCACTGGAGAAAAGCAGGCACAGTATTCCAGGCTCTCATAGCAAGCCCATGAACAGCCCATGAGACAAGGTCTACATACCAGCAGAAGTCCTCATCAAGGACCAGACAGAAGATATGGCTTTACTCACAGCTTTCGTCCCACACACAGACATGTCTCAATATGAAGACACACCCTGACCCAGGCTGTCATCTCCACATTCCATCTCTGCTGGGTAAAGTCAGAAATCTCAGGGTTATTTAAATAATACAATGTCTTTATCAATCAAAGAAACTAATGAATAAACACTGTCATGAAACAATTAATGGGGAGTCACTATATATATACACTTTATATATATATATATATATATATATATATATATATATATATATATTACATATACTGTACACCTTTTGCAACTGCTCCATATGATTATTTGGCCACGTGAGACTGCTTCACACACTAAAGCGAGTACACGACACTCCTTGTGCTTCCTTTTAGAAGCAAGACCTCCTGGAAAATTGTCTCCTGGAAAACTTCTATCCAAAAGCATAGGTAATGTTCTGGATAGCTCTGAGGAGAAGCAGAACAAACATGTATTTTCATTGGCACACTGCAATCGCATTGTGTGGGGCATGCAACTCCACAGACCTCGGCCGATTGAAGTTTCATCCAGAGAATGATGTCACTGGATAAAATGTGGCATTCTGTATGACTATTAAACAGTTGTATCCCACCACTGCAGAGATCCCAATAGTAGAACTGATGCTGTAAATGACAAAGGTTATTACAGTTCAGATATTTATGGGTTCAGTTGACTTCATTTACAATTGTGAAACTTGGAATCAAGGCAAGGAAAGTTATAAATTATCTGTAAGTGGCTAAAAATAGTGGAATGGTTACTCCGGTGTTCAATTAAATGAATGGTGGATCCAAAAATATTCTGTCATTATGTGTTCACCTTTACTGCATGTCATTCTAAATTACTATATAACTTCATTTCTTCTGTGGAAGGAACATTTATGTCTTCAACAACATTGAAAATTAAAAACATCATAGAAGTTTGTGATATAACCAATGAAACTGCTTTCTGCCATACTTTTCAAAGGCTAGGGACTTTGAGAAAACCGAGAAAAATGTATAATTTTTTTCTTATAAGTTATTTTTAAATATTTATTTATTTTAATATAAGTAAAATTTGAAAAACTATTTATTTATTTAATTTTTTTCAAATCAGAGTAAACCTGGGAATCCTCTCTTTTGACAGCAGATATACTGTGATGATCTAAGCCTATGCAGATCACTGGAGAACTACAACGACCCTGATGCTGTGCGCCAATCAACACCCACTACAGCTGACAATAATCCGGACACTCACACATAGATGAAACTCATAATCAATGATTACCTGGACTATTTCAATCACACTGCTGAGTGTTTTTTTACCTGTAACATTACCAAACATTATTTCTGTCTAGTCTTGTCGTGCTTTTTGATCCTTGCCTTGTTTAACAGTTTATGCTGTTTGCAGCCTGCCCTGACCTCTTTGCCTGTGATCACGACTACGCTTTTGGATTACCTAGGGATGGCTGACATGAAACTGACGTTTCAACACAGTGTCGAGATACCGAAGTGCAAGTGTTTCGAAAACACTGTACTGAAGCATGATCCGAAACACCCAGGTCACATGACTAAAGTGATTCGAAACACCGGGCCACGAGACTAAAGCGATTCAAAGCATTGGTCATTTCAAAAGAGATTCGAGACCTGCCAAATCTGCATTTGAATGAGAGGGTTGGAAAAAATCTCTATGTCATGTAGCTTAGTGGACTTTGCATGTGCACATGTAGCAGAGGCCAGCTAGTGAAGTGCTGTGCAGGTAAACCTCACTCCTCTGACCTTTTAAAAAGGTGCACTAGCGACAGACTCTAGAGGCTATGGGAAAGTCTTTCACATGCGTAAAGTCACTGGTTTGAACCCATCTTGAAGCAGGTTGGGTGGCGTAGGACCGGCAGGGTTACACACAGAGTAATTGTGCTGCAAATGGCCGTGGTTCGAATCCGGACTTGTACAAATACTCTGAAATTATGACTTGATGTATTTATAAATGTACAATTTTTATGACCAAAACAAGACATATTTATTCACATTTTTCAGACGGATGTCAGACCAATGTTAAAACAAATCACATAACCAAAACAGAGCATTTAAAAACTAACATCTATAGCTGCATCTCCCTAGATTCGAACCTATCCTCTCTGCATGCTAGTCTGGAACTCTCATGGCTTCACTAAATCACTTGAAACCTCAACTCTACAACGTGGTATTTAATACCTCAATTTGCTTAACTGTTTTTTTGCTGAAGCTGTTCCAGAGCAATACATGAAAATGACCACTAGGTCAGAGATGGGTTTCGAAATGATTTAAAGCTTTGATGCATTTGATTAGACTGTTTCAGTGTTTCATGAAACCTCACTTTGCCCACCTCTAGGATTACCCCATGATACCACTTGCTCCTGTCTTGACCATTGCCTGCCTGACAAAGTTGTAAATAAACTGCATTTGGACCCTCAACTCCGTTGTCAGCGTCTCTACTGTTACAGAATACTGAGCAAGGAATGAATGCCTCTGTGGTGCTTAAATAGTTCAAGTAATCAGTGAGGATGATCTGCAGATGCGCGTGTAAAATCAAGGGGAGATCTAGAACTGGTGTGTAAGTGCCAGGCATGATGGGATTTGTAGTTTGGTAAAGTGGCAGATTTGTAGTTCTCCAGTGATCTGCAACCGCTAGATTGCTGGTGATCATTCAGTATAAACTTCTCAAACTTATAAATATGTTTGATGCATATTGCAATTTTACATTACAAGTAATTAAAAATCACAGCACTTGCAGACATTACAGAGATGTATCATTTACTGTGATTGAGCTGCTCATAAATATTCAACACTGTTATCGTGAGCTGCTCACTGGAAACAGACAGTTCAATATTCTCATTCATTCCCATTTTATGTGAATTCCCATTTGGTGCTTATCTAGTGCTGATTTTAGGTCCTGCTTGTATGCCATATTCAAATTCTAGACAGATTTTTGGTTACAGATAAAAACTGAATGAAAAAACCCGCATGTTACTCCAAATCTGTATGACTTCCTTACTTCTGCAGGACATTAACGATGATACAACAGAAGTTAAAAGAAACAAAACTGCTTGATTACCAACATTCTTTAAAACATATTTTGTGCTCCACAATAGAACAAACAAATACAGGTTTGGAACAATATGAGGTTAAAACAGCGGGCATAATTTCTAGATGGAAAATCCCTTCACGTCATAATTTACTGATCATTTTTTAAACAAGTTGATCAAATCAGCCCAATTCATAAAGGAAGCATTCAGTTCACTATAAAACTCTTTCAACTGCAGTTCACATGAGGGTGAGTAAATAGCGTCAATTTTGCTTTTTCAATAAACCGCTTGTTATGTTTCTCATTAGTTATTCGCTCTGGATAAAAGCATCTGCTGAATTCATATATGTAAATGTTTAAAGACAAACTCAATTCCCAAACAGATTCATGATCAAGAGCAAAGTTTGGCATTTGCTGCAAAAAATTAAAGACTGTACTGTCATGAGGCACTGATTCGAATCACCAGGCATTCCATGACTTGTGTTTCAAAATGTTTTAGAGACATGGTAGAGCCCCAAAGATTTGACTGAAACATCATCCTTACGTTCAGGTTGTCCATGAAGCTCAGCAGCCTGTTTTCAATATTGTTGTAGCACATTTGCCAAATGCAAGAACACACCTGAGTAAATACACAGCACGCTTTCTCCTTCTCACTCCCTCTCCTCTCAAGTCCTGGCGCTGTGAGGCAGCTGATTCTTCAGTCTTCATTCTTCTGGCTGTCAGGGCTGTTAGGCTTGGCGATTAACGGAGATCCATCTCACTTCAGGGCATTGTCTGACCAGACAACAGCATATCTGCTTTAAACCAGGGGCCCAGCCTTTTCCAGCATCACGTACTGTATGTAACAGCTTCAAAATGTCTCCTCATCATACAATAATTTAAGCCATTGAGCATGTTAGAGAACATGTCTGGGCCTCCTAATGTCATGATGAACACTTAGTCTTAAAGATACTTTTTTCCATAAATAGAATGGTCGTGAATGGTCACCATGATTAGGCCTGTTCTAAAAAAATTATATTTATTTCAACATTATAGTTAATATATAATGAGTTATTATATTATGTAATCAGTAACATACTTTTATTAAAATTATTAAACAAAAACAACAGTTAAACTATAGTTCCAGACATTATTGTTTCTGACTGAGCCACATTCAAAGCTGTTGTAAAGTATGGTGTGTGTCCACCGAAGCGTTTTCGCACATCTAACAATGCCAGTGTTCTTCTAAAAATGCTCAGCTGTGAGAGCTTCAAGTCATTTTAAAAGTCTTCTGCTAGTGTTTAAAAAACGTGACGCTTCCAACATAAAACATTTTTGGACACGTGTCCACAGAAGCATTTTTTGCAATGTAGAAACATGAGTGTTTCTAAAAACGCTCATCTGCTAGCACTTTTTCAGTTGTTGGAGCTTTTAAAAAATGCAGAGTACTCACCACTGAGCTTAAAATGCAATCTCTCTGCCTAGCTACGCTGCTGGTGTTTACAAAGCACTGCAATTCCACTGACAAAAAAGCAAAAAAGAACAGGGTTCGCATTTCTGCAGCGAAAAAACTCTAGTCGGCATGCACCCTAAGGGCTCATTAACACTGAATGCATCTTTGCTTCCAAAAACGCAAGTTGCAGTGCTCAGGAATGGGTTTAAAAACGTGCAGCACAGCGTGAACTCCATGTGATAAGATTTATGAACATAATGTAATAATGACAATACCAAATCCATTAAAAACAGGAAAACAATTCGTTATGATAAGCACATGAAGATACATCATATAACTCAGTATATTCTATACAAAGCCACAATAAGCGCCTCATCCGCCATAATATAACAGTAAATAAAACAGTTGTCATGACAACATTGTACTATAAACAGATGCTTGCAACGGTTGCCCCACCTCTAAGCTTTTCTGAATGGTCCACTGCTTTTGGACCTGACAGCGATGAGTTGTGCTACGTGTAGAAGTTCAAGATCTTTAACTTGACACGGCATCTAAAAAACGTGGTGCTCATGAGCGTGATGCTTCAAAAGACGAGCACGAGAGTAACAGTCAAACACGCCCGTCCAACATGTGTTTACGTTGATATACAAAAAAAAAACTGTTGGAGAGGAAAAACATACACCTGTAACTATGGTCTTGGCAACTGTTTCATTATGAGTCCTAAGCCAAAGAAACAAAAAAAAAAAAGTTAAATTTTCTTAGTTTTTTTTGTGAAAGCCTTCTATGCATATGAAATAGCTTTCATAAAAACAATTAGTCAAGCATAACTTTATTTTCATGATGGATAAAAGTAAAGCACAAAGCCCAATGTACCTCTCACTAAGTTTTCTCTGTGTATATGGAATTTTCGTAGCACAGCCTTGTTATTTACCATAATGTGTTTCAGTCCTTTTCAGTTCCCCATACTGGAAGTGAAACCCATTTTTTGAAAGGCAGCAGTTAAAGGGGTATTTTATGCAAGAATGAAAATTCTGCCATTATCTACTCACCCATTACTTGTTCCAAACAAATTTAAATCAAGTGTTTTATTCTGTTGAAACCAAAAGAAGATATTTGAAGAATGTTAGAAATCTGTAACAATTGCCTTCCAGAGCATTTGTTTTTCCAATTATCGAAGTCAATGGTGAGTAAACAATAGCAGAATTTTCATATTTGGTTGAACTATCCCTTTAAGATGGATTTGTTGTGCCAACTTCATTCATAAACATAGAAGTTTTAGTAAATTGATTAGCATTTTCTTACTGCTAAGTACTCAATGTAAAGCTTTGGTAGCAGGCCCAAGCACAGACCCTTAAAGTGGCAGGAGCCAGACGCGATTGCAAAGTAAACAAGTGGGGGGGTGAATGGACTGTTGCGATCGCAAAATGAAGAGTGGGGGGTGGGGGTTGATTGGGCGGGCAGCGATCGCAAAGTAAGGTAGGATGTTTGCCAATCGCAAAGTGAAGGGAGGGGGCTGGGGGCTGGGGGGGTTGAGCAAGAGGGGCACCTCAGCCAATGAGGGCAAAGGGGCAGTGGCTCTAGCCACTGGGCTACCACCTGTGCATGGCCCTGTTTGGTAGTGATAACCCAGCACTTTTGCAAGTTGCTATGGTAGTGAAATTGTTAATGAGAATTTGTTTTTGAGCCAAACTACTGAAATTTTGAACAAAAAAAAGGAAGTCATACTGTATGGGAAACTTTAGAATGACATGAAAGTGAGTAAATGATGGCAATCCCTTAAAAAACTGTCACAAAATACTTCAGAACATTTAGAGAACATCCACAGCTGACTGAAAGAGGAACAAGTGGAAGTGGTTGCCAGTTCTACTCATGTCAACAACGTTTGTAACTAAATGTAGAATCTGTAACCTTCTCAGCTGCACATTGGGGCCTCTCAGTCTGAATGACATAACCCTGTTTGCCTGTAAACCAGGAAAAAGAGAAACAGAATGGTTATAATGACTCTATTGGTGGCCCTCTCTGCCTCAGAGTAGGGTTTTGGCTGAAACACTAGGCCGTGATGGAGGGCCAGCAAGTATTAGTGGTTCCACTAAAGTGCTCTGGGAGCCAGATCGTTTCATATCTCTGTCCTGCTTTCTTGTTCTTTTTTATGCAGACATGCTGCTTGCTGACGGGAAAGAAATTGAGGGTTTTTTATTTAATTATGACTTTTTTAATACCAAAGCAGCCTGGTCCAGAGTTTTATAATGGAGGTGAGGTGCAGCAGGCACTCCCATGTCACACCACCAGACCTCTGTAAAATTTTACAGTATCCCACCATAATTCCATGGAAACATGGTTTAGTGACGCAAGGCTCTTTCTTGAGAATATTATTTACTAACATGATTACAGTGTGAAGGGAGGTGGTCAAATTTGGATACATAGATTCTGGAGTGACTTCCAATGGGCTCATTACAATCACTATGGTGCCTGGTTGGTGTCTACGTGCCTGGTTAAGATTTTTTCTGAAACAGTGGTGTTTGATAAAAAAAAGAGTGAGGTAACAGCTATTCATAAAAACAACCACCAAGAATCACAGTTAAACTATATTTAACTAAATGTATATACTATTTTTATATTTTTGACTAAATAAGCAAATTAATAGCCAACATTAAGGTGAACTATTACTTTAAGAAAACAACATTTAAGCAGCACTGTGATGCCACTCAATTTGAAGGGTGCATGTTAAAGGTGTTGACACATTAGTGATATTCCTTATGCAAAACCAGGATCATTTTCTTTCTGCAATCAAAGTTTCTTTAGGAGCAAATTCACATAACCAACATAAAAATTGTAAAGGCTAGATTTTGTGCACATTTTTTCACTGTGCCTTGGTCACAGCATTACTTGTAAACTATCCTCAAAAAAGCAACAAAATAGGAACTAACCTTAAGTAAATACTAATTACCCTCTACTGCATGGTGTCACCATATGGCAACATGATACTTATGTTCATTTCCCTGCCACTGTTTTTTAAGACCAACATTAAATGTTTTTGTTGGAAAGAGAAGACCTTAGTGTAGCCAATGATGTGCTTTGGTTAAGTCACATGACATGCGGTGTTTTCTGTAGCGCGATTTCTGACAGACTGGTGTTTATTGTGAGTAGTTGCTGAATGCAAATGTAAACGTCAATAAAAACAAAGGATCAAATTATGTCAGATGCACAAAAAATCTGAAACATCCCCTCCAGTAAGTTATGATGACATATTCACAACAACAAAAAAAATTTAATCAAATTAGTTTTTTGTAAATCGATCAGATGTGTGTGTTGGGCAACACTAGTGGAACGTGCAATATTGCAATGGGTTAGCTAGCTAGCAAAGTCAGCTGTAAACTTTTAAGTTGTAACAATAACAACATGAAAGCTAGTAATATAATGTTGATAACTTGTATGTTAATGACATTTGCATTATGGATAAAATCTAGTTTTAATGGCAATACTACTTTTGAATAGGTATAAATACATGTGTTCTGTGGGAAGTGAATGAAGAAAATGACAGAACTGGCTCTTCCTGCAGATGAAAGTGAGGACGAGGTGAGTTTTAGTGACCATGAGAATGATGCAGACTGGACATTTGATAGAGACAGTTCAGGTAAGTTAGCTCAGAGGCAGATAAGACAGGTGTTGTATAGTATATAGTATAATGTATAAATATTGTTAGCTAGTAGCTACATTATTCTGATGCATCTGGATATAGACTCGTTATTTATTTGTTATAATATTTACTCGAGAAAAATTTATGTTTACTGTGTGTTGTATACATGATAATACAATATTAAGTTTGTTTTTAATAATATTCAGCAAAAAAGAATGGAATATATGAAAGCTGTTGGAATATGGGTTGTTGGAAAGCATGAATAAGCTGTTATTTATAAGTTTTGTGTTAAAGCTTATAATACTGCAACACCAAATCATTTCAAACAACAAAATTATTAATTATTTGAAATTTGAAATTTCTAAGTTAAATCCATTGTTGGACGTTGTTGCCATATGTATAAAAAAATATTTTTTCTTTAAGTTAAGCCATAATAAGAAAACAAAAACAGTCAATTATTTTTTTTATAGATTTATCATAATGCGTGCGGTAGAGGGTTAATAAAAAGTAGATTTTTACGTCATAGCCGATAAGCAAGAAGTGCCTGATATTAAAAGGCACCTATGATGAAAATAATCTTTTGGAAGCTGTTTGGTCAGAACTGTGTCGGTACTGTATAGTGTGTCCACAGTCATATTGGGGTGATATAAAAACAATAAGTCTCTTTTTTTTATTTCTTGACGTTAAAATAGGATCCAAATCCCTTCCATTTTGAGGTCCACAGCAACGTGACATAGAAGTGTGGTTTCACTGCCCACCGAATTGATTGACAGCCGCGTATTAACATGTCTCCGTAGTAACACGTATAATCATATCCACAAGACAAGACGTGCGCAAAGTAATCAGAATGAAAAAATCTATTCAGCTCGGTTTGATCATCAGTCATCATCATATGTGATCAAGAATGAGTTTTACAAGTTTCAAACGGTTTTAAAACAGTGCATTTTTGTAATGAATTAAAGCCATTTTACCATCTTTATCACCACATCCATGTGTCAGTATAATTATAAAAGAAGACGCTTCAATCCCAGGATGTGGACGTTAAATCAGGTTTATGTTGTACATTAACATACATGATATCAATACAGCAGTGGATATTAACCTGTATCCTGTCACATTTGCTGTGCAAAAACAGTGCAAAGTTAAACGCTTGTCTGCTGTGTGTGTGTCTTTGTGTCGGTGTGTGCGTGAACTTTGTAATGACATTGTGTTTGACTCATCATTGCAAAAAGGCTTAAATTATTTCCACAACGAACACATCAAATAATCATTGAGAAAGTTCTTACTGTAGTATTTCTCACAAACGTTTCATGAGATCTGCTTCCTTCAAGTCTGTCACTGTGCTGTTTATCTGATGCAGCCAATGTGGAGATTGAGGCACAATCTGACAGGCACGAGAAAACGGTGGGCGGGGAGAACTAGCAAAAAGGCACAAGAAACAAAAACAACTACGTTGTGAGCAGAAAATCCAATATTCTGAAAGGTATAATAATTAATCTTATGGCTGTTTTGAGCTGAAACTTTACAGACACATTCTGGAAACACAAAAGACTTATCTTAAATCTTAAAAAAGGGGTAAAATATGTGCCCTTTAATGAAAAATAACATCTTTAATTTAAAAAAAAAAAAACATTGAAAGAAATATATAACCTAAAATAATTGGCAATAACAATCAGATAAAAGTCTGAAAACTGTAAAATATCTTATAAAATATATATTTTTCATGTATCTAAATCAACTTAAAGCAGCTCACTAACACCACAAACCAACAGACCAACAGAATTAACTATAAGTTGTCCCTGTTAGTATGAAACTTGTCTAACACATTTAAAGTGTAATTATTTTAAATGATTGAAAATTCCCATTGACTTAATTTCATTTTGATGGCACATGCCATAATAAAATCCCCATCTTAACCATTCTTAACCATGTTCTCTCTTCTTCTCATCTCCACTTTCCTGACTCTTTTCTTAACCCATCTGGCTTTTATAAGAGCCAGACCCCTATGGAAGCATATTAAAGCAACACAACACAAACGGCAGGAGAGGTAAATGGAAGGTAGTGAAGTCTTTTGAACCTCTGTTACATTATAACCCTCCTTAAACACATCCAGCTGGCCAAAGTTCAGCGAAGACATAAAAGGGGCTCTTGCGTGTTACCTCGGAGAATGATAATAGCCAAGTACCTCTAAAACTACTGAGACACTTCACAATCAAAGCAACGACTCCCCACACTTATTACTGGCTGCTAATGGGAAGACTATATGAAGGAAAGCTCTATGTGAAAGGATGTCCATCTCATAACACGGCCAACAGCCATCGTAAAGGAGAGGAAATTTTCTGTGAAAGCGATTAAACCCAATTAAACCGGGGTCAATTAAATTTCCTAAGTCCGGGATTTGTACTAATTTCACATGACAAGGTCGTCAATGCCATTTTGATGATAGTACATAGGCTACAAACGAAAAGCAGCTTTGCCTTTGGATCATGTTGGCCACATGAAGCCAAAGTTCAAGACTGCAAATTTAGTATCTGTATCTTTATTCTCACACACTGCAAAACCACAGATCTGTTTGCATTAGCACTGGGAATGTTGAAACCTCTAGTCCTCCACCATATGGTCTGGTTTATGGTGTCTGTTTGGGGAAAAGAAAGATTCAAACTGAAAGAGCGAGAGATGCATGTTGGTGTGATGATAGACTGTATTGATGGTGCGTATTTGCACATATTGTGTGTGCGTGTTTGTATGTCTGTAAATGCAGTTTATGTTTGGGCCATGTGTTTTCTGTGGTTCCAGTGTGGAGCTTCTACCACACACAGTAAATATGAGCTTGTGGCGGGACTGCAGGGTTTCAGGAATGCTCTCATGTGGTCAGGCCACTAACCACCATTGACAAGAGAGTACGAAGCCTTTCGTCATCCTTGCTGGCCGGTGACATATGAGGGACATGGAGAGGCTCTGCATGGATACTGAGAAGACAAACAGCATTTGTTTTCCACCGTCTCTAATGCAAGATAGACTGCATTTCTTGTAATAATAATACTAATAACAGTGCAATGGATATTACACCATGCCACAAATTATATATATTAGGGGAAAATATACATACTCTATACATGCATCATTCAAAAGTTTGGAGTTGGTAGGGAAAAAAGTCTTGGCTGCATTTACTTGATTTATGTTTATGTTTTATTTATGTTTATGTTCATTTCTGTTGCTGGATTCTGTTGTCATGTATTTTAAAATATGATTTATTCCTGTAATGCAAAGCTGTTTTATTTTTATTTAGGTTTTTTTTTTTTTTGCATTATTGGTCTAGTCTAAATGCTATTTCAGAAATCATTCAAATATAATACCCAGGCTCATTCTGAAAACATACCGCTATATACATTTCTGGAGAGCGCCCAATACGACCCAGGAGCTACGTTTTTTGCAGTTTTTGTTTTTGCGAATCCACCAGAGGCTGCTGTGTATGCTTTTTGAGAACTCAAATTCACGAGTGCCATTCGCGCCTGCTATTCTCGCGTAAATCCACCAGAGGCCGCTGTCGACTGACTAACTGACTGACTGACTGACCCACCTTCCTCCTTCCTAAAACCCAACCAACTGGATTTTCAAAAGCAGATTGACCCGCCCACCCACTTCCCTAAACCCAACTGACAGTTTTAAAAAGCAATCCAGAAAAAGAAAAGCCCTCACCTGATTTTTACCACGTTTTCAGATATCACCACTCTCTCACCCTGTTATTTACTTGTTTATTTTATTTTTTGGCTTTCTTGATTTCTGGAACCGTTCTTTCCTGGACTTGAACTTCGTCGTCATAGTCAACTCCTCTGTGCATCTCAAGTCCGCCAACGTACATGGCGAGCTAACTGGACAAACAGCGGGAAAGCCGTCCAGATAGAGGTAAGCGGTCAGCTGGTAAGAGCGAAAAGGAACGTGAAAATGAAATGCAGCCATATGTACTTCTGACTACATAATTTGATCTCCAGAAATGTTTATAGGGCTACGTTTTCAGAATGAGCCTACATGCTGATTTGCTGCGCAAGCTAAATTTATAATTATTATTGTTAAAATAAAACATGATATGCCAGTATTCAAAGGTTTTAGGCATTTCAAATAAAAATCAATGTTTAAAAAATGAAATATGAAATATGAAATATTCATGAAATATGATTTCAATCATAAAAGATGACAATAGAAACAAATAATTTACAATGGTACAAAATGGTGTATTTGAAATCAATGCTGTTCTTTTGAGCTTTCGTATAATCAAATATATGTTTAACATTGATATTAATTATTAGTTATTATTATTAATAATAATGCCAAATAACACAAAATTACAATTATTAGTGACAAATAAATATATTAATTTAATTTTTTGACAATGAAGACTGAAGTATTGTTGAACTTTACAGAAATAAATACACTGAGATTTCACAGTGTTTCACATAATATTAGTGTTTATTTTTAAAAATAAACTTAGTAAATTTTGGATCATTCATTCAAAAATGTTCCTTCGGCGGGAATTTCCGGCACTTGTTTTACGCAGAAGATGCACTTCCAGCCACAACCCAGTACTGGGAAACACCCATACACACTCATTCAAACACGCACTCATAGACTACAGTCAATTTAGTACATCCAATTCACCTATAGTGCATGCCTTTGGACTGTGCGGGAAACCAGAACAGCTGGAGGAAACCCGCGCTAAAATGAGGAGAACATGCAAACTCCACACAGAAATGCCAACTGGCCCAGCCAGGACTAGAACCAGCAACCTTCTTGCTGTGGGGCGACAGTGCTAAGCTAATCACTGAGCCACTGTGCCGCCTATTTTGGTTCAGACATTGTAAATTTAGATTTTAAGAGGCTAAAAAATGTCATTAAAATATTTTATAAAAAAATCATAATGAAATCTTTTAACAAGTACTGTATCTATAAATCTCTATAAATACATTTATAAAGATAACAATATATATCCCCAACCATCTACTTCTAGAATACAGATTGATGCTGTCCACATGAAATTTGCAAGTGAATTTAGAAACACAATTTTTTTTTCTGGCTGAGATTAGCTTCCAGTGATCTTGGAACTTAAAAAATAAAATGTTTCTTAATTTGGAATCTTTCAGAAGTATTTACAGAGCCGGAGGTGCTTTGTACAGCCAGGAACAACAGAAGTTTTGATAAACTTCCCAACTCTTATCATTAGCTCCTCTAGACGTTCCCAACAATAGCGCTAGCATTAAACCACATTTGTATTTTATATCAAACTCTTTTAAGTCAATACAGCATGGAAAATTTTTGATTGTTCATGATACCACTTTAAAAGTAACAAATATTTCCCAGAAATGGGCAAATATATATTTCTTTTTAACTAAGGCTGATTAGCTGCTAGTACGAGATGAATGTTTCCATAGCCACAACATCCAGAGATGGATGTGAATGGAAAAAGAGATGGGAATGAAAGAAAACATAACAGAGGATTCATAAGCAATGCCAAATACAACGCTTGTAGTGATAAGCTCTCGGTATGCTTTTTTGAGAATTCATTAATAATATCTCAGCATCAGGTCTGCCACGAGGAATGAGAATTTGTTCCAGCTTCACCTCTAAAGATAAAACAAGTGGACATATTTTAAGCATTCCCTGATACCTCTATCAGTAAACCTCAGCATGTCAACTATTGCCGTACATTAGCCAGACATCTTGGAGAATGGAGAATGAACATACTGGGCTGGTGTAGCTGACCTTGTGTGCCAGAGGTTCTGGGAAATGAATGCAAAAGGTGAGATAAACCCGGCAGATGTGTGTATGACTGATGCCACACAGTCAAACAGCACTCAGAGAGGAAAAGCAGCTCATTTTTCCACCTTGAATACTACACTCATGTCATCATATCATCATACTTGTGATCGCTATCAGTGTTTGGGTTAGACCTAGGAAGCACAGACAAGCCTCATTTTTCTGTCACGAAAACATGTCAGTTTCTCTGCAGGTCTTCTTCACAGTGACTACATTTACATGGACATTAGTAATCGAGTTATTTGCTTTAATCTAATTAAGAGAATAATAAGACTAAGGTGTTTACATGAGTTGCTTTTTGAGTTTTATTTTCCTGATACCGTTTTACATATTATAGCACATAATTCGATTAACGTCAATGCATCAACGCGATATCCGCATTTTCTTCGCAGTTTCATGCAATTTCGGGAGGTTCATTTTTAATTTGCTGACTTTAACTGCAGTTTGGCACTTTTACTTTCATTTACGAACATTTCATGCACGCCTTCTGTGACAAACAAGATTTTGGATGCAACTATGAACTGCTGGAAGAGTGTTGTTTTAGTGGAAGTTCATACCGCATGCTGAATGGAGAAAAAAAAAACTCAGCATTTCGTGATGCTGGTGTCTGTGGTCTGCACTGACTGGGTAGGTGCAAAGAGTGTCAAACAGCGTGTCAACCAAAGTCCACCATAATAACTACAAAATGTACCATTTTAAGCAATAGTAGACCTACACATAGGCCTAATAATATTGTTGTTTTACTATATGTTTGAGAATTAACAATAATAGTAGGCTAATTATATTAACCTTTTTTTTACATTTACAGAATCGTGAGAAAATCGTGATCTTGATTTTAAGCAAAAAAAATCGTGATTCACATTTTTCCCAGAATTGTGCAGCTCTAAACTCATGTAAACACCTTTGTCTTATTATTCTCTTAATTAGATTAAAGCAAATAATTTGATTACTGATGTCCATGAGAGGAACTGTGACAACAGTTTGCACATTTCAGAACAAAATATAGAACTAGCATCTCTGTTTGTTTGATGTTCTCCTAATGAACCCCAAAATTAAAATTCTGTCATTATTTACTGACCTTCATTGTTGAGATTTATGTCCCTTCCACTTTAACTCTATTAACTAAAAGATAAGATTTTGTGTGAACAGGTTTATTAGTGGAGAAACCGAATTCTCTCAATTTAGATTACAAATATCTTAGGGTGTATTCACATGAGTAAAGATCTTGCTTTTGTGCTGTTTTTTTTTTTTTTCGGTTCAATTTCACACTGGCCTTTTTGCAAGTAAACCAGAAATTGGAAACCAAATCACACGCATGTTAAAGTCAGACATTTATTGGACAGAAATGCTTGTGCTCCTTTAGCATTGAGTCTGACGTGCAATCATCAGCTGCACTGTCTAAAGAACCACCACTGACAAAATCTTGCAGTAGCTGAGGGACCATTAACATATTTTTTATTTTGAATGGCACAGTCAAATAGACACAACACAGGTCCATTCTGAAAACATACCGCTAAATACATTTCTAGAGAAATGTTTATAGGCCCAGCTCCTGGGCCAAATACGTCCCTGGATCTCTGTTTTTGTTTTCACGAATGCACTAGAGACCGCTGTGTACATTTTTTCAGATCTCAAATTTCTCTTGCATGTGCCATTCACGCCTGATCTTCTCACGTAAATCCACCAGACACCTGTCAACTTACTGACTGAATGACCGACTGACTCACCGACCGATCCCCTCACCCTCCTCCTTCCCTAAACCCAACCAATAGTGTTTTCAAAAGCACTGATTGACCGCCTGATTGACTCAGCCTTCGCCTGATTTTTACCACGTTTTCATATTTTACCACACCCTGTTATAACCTTTTTATTTTATTTTCCAGCTTCTGTTTTTGTCTTACCCCTTTCTGAAACCATTCTTCGGTGGAATCGAAAGCTAGTAAGTGCAAAATGAAACTGCGTCATACCACCCTGTAGTTTTGTTTTAAAGATGAAATGCAGCCATAAGTACTTCTGGCTACATAATTCACCATCTTCAACAGCGCTGTCATGAAATGTGTTTTATACGTTATAAGTTATAAAGACAGACCACAGACAAATGCAGAACTGTCAAACACTGCAACGGCTTTTTTAATCCATATGTGAATCTTGTATCAGAGCTAAAGCTGGGGGGCATTTGTTGGAAAGTGAGGCTGATGGTTGCTTAGCCACCACAGGTGCACAAATCAAACTATGAGATCCTGATAACTCAAAATGTGCAGAGCTTTCTGCAAATGTATGAGAGCATATTCATACCTTAAACAAACCATTCCAGAGTTTATTGGAAGCAGACCGACACCACCATTTAGCTGGGTATCTGTCCGTTTGTTTGGTGGGAACACAATTTCTGTGTCCACCAAAGGAGGAAAAGAACTTGGGCATTGTTGCCAGATTGGGCTGTTTTGAATTTGATTGTTTGGGTAAAAAATGGCATAAGGCCGGTTAACAAATCTGACTGCCCTTTACGTGTACGCGCATCATGCAGCACCTGCAGTTAAACTCACAGCAGTTTATCATAACACTTATCAATAATTTTTCAAGATCTGTTGCAAGAACAAACATAGAAGTGTTGTCTGATTGGCAAGCAGCACCTAATTACGTTCAAAAGAATTTAAAATGCCAAATGGGACGAATTTATACCCCATTTCAAAAGTAAAACATACTCTAATAGGTAGTGTAATCTACACAATATTAAGTGCAGTGTGTGGGTGAGAGGTGGGCAGTGTTTCGCTGTTATCTGGTTATGTTGTGGTTCTGTGACTGCTGGTGTTGGTTGCTGTATGGTTAACAATTATGACAGTTAAAGTAACTAGGTCAATTAAATAAATTTAAATACATTAAAATTAAATAAAATATTAATCTTATATTTTCGGCAGCTTATTGTGCGTTTGGGCGGGTTTTAGACAGCTTTTGAGCTGGAAAAAGACAGCTATAGCTGGTAACACT
Source organism: Danio aesculapii (assembly GCF_903798145.1). Lineage (NCBI taxonomy): Eukaryota > Metazoa > Chordata > Actinopteri > Cypriniformes > Danionidae > Danio > Danio aesculapii. The sequence goes on along the minus strand of NC_079447.1, from coordinate 18,185,598 downwards.
GACTTGGGTTTGATTCAATTGATCCAAACAAGACATGTTTGAATACACCCTTTATTTATTTTCAGAAGGTCAAGGAAAGTATTATTATTTGCTGACCTTCATCTCATTACAGACTTATGACAATTTTAATTTTGAGGTGAACTAACCCTTTAAATCAAGTTGAACTGACGTAGGAAAATAGAATTTCAGGAAGTAGAACCGAAATAACTTGATACTCACACATCCCCCATTAATTGTAATTTATAACAAGAGGAGAAAAAAGTTTTGAAAGCTTTCTTTGAAAGTAACTTTACTGTAAAAGTTAAAATAAATTTTTACTGCCGGTCAAAATTTTGGGATCAGTTTTTTTTTTTTATGTTTTTTTAAAGAAAATTAGGTAATGCTTTACAATAAGGTTCATTAGTTAATGCATTTACTAACATAAACTAATCATGAACAACACTTGTACAGCATTTATTAATCATTATTGAACATTTACTAATGCATTATTAACATCCAAGTCATATCTGCTAACATTAGTTAATGCACTGTGAGTTAACATAAACTAACAGTGAACAACTGTATTTTCAACTAACGTTAACTAACATGAATAAATACTGTAGTAAATGTATTGTTCATTGTTTGTTTATGTTAGTAAATGCACTAATTAACATTAACTAATAAACCTTATTGTAAACTGTGACCAAAAATTATTATGTTCATCCAGGCGGCATTTATTAAATGTTATAAAAAAAGCTCAATTGTTAAATATTTATAAAAAAAAATTAAATAACTGCTTTCTTATTGTATGTAGTTTTGAAATGAAAGTATTACTTCAGTCATTATTGCTTTTATTACTATTATCATTAATAATAATAATATTAATAATAAGAATAATAAATGAAAATGAAAATAATCTTCAAAATCACTGGAATAAATGATTAAATTAAATTATAAACTTCTTTTGAACAGTATTTTATAGTGCAATAACACTATAAAATATTACAATTTGTACTGTATTTTTGATTAAATAAATGCAGCCTTGGTGAGCTGGATAAGCTTATTTTAAAACACTTTAAAATCCTCCAAATCCCCCAAACCTTTGACTGGCAATGTACAAACAGAAAAGCATGCAAAAACTATAATGGTCTTATTCAAAGAAATATAACACAGTTGCATATGAAGTGCATTTACACTTCATTTCCCACAATGACTGTCAAATTTCTTTGAACTGAAGTTCAGTAAATCCAAAGTCCTGTCACTCCAATTCATACTCCAATTCCACCAGTAAATCTAATTTACAAAAAACACCCAGTGTGTAAATTTACAAATTTCTCCAATCCTGCCTTCACTGTAATTACAATATAAGGAATGATTTACTAAAATCCTGGAATTTGTAAGATAACAATTTTTTTTCATTTACAAACCAGACAGATGTTTCTAAGATGCCTAAGGCCAGATTATGTCAGTTCTTTCCATATTTATGGCTGACCATAATTTTTGCAACATCATGTTGATTAACCCCACAATGTCTTACCACATTCTAAAAGAATTACTAGTTTACCTTTGAATCTTCAATGAGCATGGTCTATTGCGTGACAATGAATAGAGTTCACCCAGTTTGCATGCATCGTCCTGCTTCTAAAAAATGATTGGAAGCGGAAGGTGCTCCACTAACAGCTGCTAATCACTTTAAGTTCCTTTGAAATAACCATTAGGATACAATCTGCCTTTGATAAGGGTTACTTATTGATTAAGAGATTGGAATGAATTCCTGCACGCTCCGACCCAGTAGGCTAGTAGAGAGCAGACAACCAGAGTCGCCCCACTGGTCAAGGGGACTCATGACATTAATTACACGCTCTGTTAACATTTGCCCCTAATGTTCAGTCTTCGCGGGGTTAACTCCTTCCTGACAGTGGAGAGAGTGATAGGGCTTGAGGGGTCTATTTTCCGCTAGTCGGCCATGACGGATGTTGCGTGTCCTCAGTGTTTGTCTGTTAAGTGTCATGCTCATAGTCTGAGTGGATCTCCACTCTCCAGGTGACATGGAAAGGACTTCCGTCAAAGCCTTCCAAAGCTCCAGATCTGGGCAGAGGAGTGTGCTTTCATGGGTCAGCGATTGGGTTTCTGCTGTTGTTTAGACTTTGGGAGAGAAAAGGAAGGAGATGGATGTGAGAAAGCATGCAGTGACAGGATATTCCCCTCATTCGCTAAGCTGTAGAGTAAACAGAGGAAGCAACAGGAAGCTTTTGGGCGCTGTGTACAGGGCCGGACTCGTAACAGATGTCTTAAGAGGTGTATTGTACATAAGTAGACGTAAGTCGAGGACTGTAGACCAGGTATTTGCTTAGACCAACTGAAGCACTCTTGAGAGAGAGACTGTAACTATTTGTATGAACAAGCAGTCGGATTAACACAAGTGGAAAACACTAGATTCTAGGAAAAGGTGGGGATGTACTGTAACTGGGATGTATTAAGATGGGTTTTCAGACTTTTAAAGACATCACATTTTGAGGGATCCCTTCCTAAAATAAGATGATTATTTTATATAGACTTTTGAAAACAACACATTTTTAGGGATCCCAAATATGATGATTATTACATATTTTCTTAATAATATACAAACTCAACTATAAACCCTGTAAAAAAAGACACTAATATGAACTATACTACAATGTATTTTGGTTGTAATTTTTGCCATCAAAATACATGCAGTCAATAAAATAATATTAAAACGAATTATTCAAATAAAATTATTGATTACTAAAATCTTGCTTTCTAATCTGTAAACAAAAGCAGGATTAAACTATATTGCTACATGTAGTAAATAAATATAGTTAAAAAAAGTAATAATTATTACAAATGTATAACAAATGTACAAAGGTTAATTATTGTAGTAGTGGTAATAATAATTCTATAAGTTTATTGTACCTGAAGTACTGCATCTTCTGTTCATCTTACATACCATATTCTTATTCTTAATTATAATAATAAAAACATCATAATCATACTATTTTTACTAATAATAAAAATACTAATAGTAATAATTTTGTTAAATATTATTATTATTAGTATTATTATTATTAAATAATAATAATAATAATAATAATAATAATAATAATAATAATAATAATGGCAGTTCATTCCACTGTGGCGACCCGTGTTTAATAAAGGGACTAAGCCGAAAAGAAAATGAATGAATGAATAATAATAATAATAATAACAATAATAATAATAATAAAATGAACAACAATAACAACGATTATTATTATTATTATTATTATTATTATTATTATTATTATTAATTCTCTGTAATAAAGCTTAAATTCTGAATAAAGTGACATCAAGATAATATAAAGTGTAATAATAATAAAAATAATAATGATTAGAAAAACTATAAAATAAATAGTAATAATAATAATAATAATAATAATAGTAACAACAACAACAACAATAATAATAATAATAATAATAATAGTAAAAACATTATAATCATACTATTACTACTAATAATAAAAATACTAATAGTAATAATTTTGTTAAATATTATTATAATTTTTTGACTAATATAGATCATTAGGACAAGCATTATTATTATTATTATTATTATTATTAATATTATTATTATTATTATCATAATTAAATAATAATAATAATAATAATAATAATGATGATGGTGATAATGAAATGAATAACAATAACAACAATTATTTTTAATATTATTATAATTATTATTATTATCGTTATTATTTTTATTACTATTAATTAGATTCTTAATAAAATGACATCAAGACAAAATAAAGTGTAATAAAAATTAAAAATAATAAAAAATAAATAATAATAATAATAATAATAATAATAATAATAATAATGACTTTTTTATTTTTGGATTTGCTGTTCAGTGTTTGAATCCTCAGTAGTGACCACACTGAACTGAGCTAAACTGAACTGAACTTAAACTTTGAAAAGTAAAGTACACTATTTCAATTTACTATGATCTTTTATGTGAAGCTGCTTTGACACAATCTACATTGTAAAAGCGCTATACAAATAATGGTGAATTGATATTAACTGAATTGAATTAAATAAAAATTTTAAGAGTAAAAATGCAAGTGTCTAGTGAAGTAAAGTCTCAAATGCAAAATATGACATATTATCTTAAACACATCTGCAGAGACCTGAAAATGAAATATTACTCAGACACACACCTGGCTGATTCTGGGTGGTGCTCTGGGAAAAAGTGAGCGTGGGTGGAGGCCAAAGGAGGATCCTTAAACACAGACACACATACACATGCATGTTGCATCTGCAGGCGCTGCTCTCTTTGTACCAAGGAGCAACACGCCAGGAAGTGCTCGCCCAAATCTGTTATGACACGCTCGCCATGGTGCAAATCCCACACACCCAAGGGAGGAGGGCCACAACATACTTGCACCTTCATAAGGGCACACTGTGTGTCCGCGGGCCACACTTTAGCTGCATCACTCAAGCAGAAATAGAAGCTTAAAAGGCATGATTCATATGCTTTTTCTTGGATGAAAATGCCATATAACAGCCACTAAAACCTAATGTGCTTGGCAACGAGCTTGAGCTGTGAGCATGTAGCTTCAATGAAAAGCAACTGTTTTCATTCATTGCTGGACCAAATTAACTCATATCTAGTTGCACATGATAACAACTTTTCATATAGTTGTTACACTGTGAATTTACATGACACAATGAAAGAAGGAATTATCATGACAGCTGTATCATTTGAGCTGGCAAGCTTACAACACATGTTTGTTATTTCTTGAGAAAGAGTTGTTTACACGTTTCCGATTTAGGAGAGAGATGCATTTCATAGAAGTGGTTTTTGCCGATACTAAAGTATCACTCATACTTAAGGTTGAATGGAGAAAGTCTAAGTACTAAAGTCAGCATGAAATGGAAATTCACCACATCTATTTTCTAAATGCATCTAAATGATCTCACTGTTAAAAAAATCCATGTTTAACTTTATGCGACCTTGTAGTTTGTAATCAAAACACCATAATCTAACAGATCTCAAATCAATCGGCTGGAGTTTTGATTTTCAGAAAAAATGCAATAACATTCACACAAACTAATGCTGACAATAAGGGTCATGTCAATGAAACGCAATATGTGATCCTGGACAACAGTCAATGTTTTGAATATGAGAGTTATACATCTTCTGAAAGCTGAATAAGTAAGCTTTCTATTGACGTATGGTTAGTTAGGAAATCACAATATTTGGCGAAAATACGAATATCGGAAATCTGGAATCTGAGGGTTAAAAAAATCTAAATTTTGTGAAAGTCATATTTAAAGTTGTCAAGTTCTTTGCAATGCATAATACTCAAAAATATTTTTTTGTATATTTAAAGCTGAGATTTTACAAAATGATATAATTTTAGCTAACAGCTTTTCACTTAAAGGGCATCTAGGTTAGCCCTTTTTTCAGATTTAATATAAGTGTTTTGCGTCTCCAGAATGTTTCTGTAAGTAAAAGCTGAAGTAAATCGTTGTAATTTATTACACACGTGCACTGTTTTAAAACATTTTAAACATGTCAAACTTACTCTTGATCACATTTGTTGATGATTGATAATCCTAGCGAACTGAACAAACCTTTTATTCCTGGTTGCTTTGCGCACATCCGGTCTTGTTGTTATGATTATACACGTGACTACCGGGACATGTTAATACACGCAGCTGTCAATCAATTCGGTGGGCGGGGGGACCGCACTCCTACGTAAAGTTGAGGTCGATCTGAAAACCACTCCAATTGGTCCACCGTTTTTATGTTGTTAAATTGAAAAAAAAGGACTGGGTGTGTTATATCACCCCAATATGACGGTCTATACACCATACATACACATATGTCTGTCCAAACAGCTTGAAAAGTAGATTTTTCACCATAGGTGCCCTTTAACATAAAAGTAAAAATCAATAATTTTGATAAATAACATTTATTTTTCACTATTGACAAAAATACACTCATGCAATTTAAAATGCATATCATAAATATCATCACAATATTATAATATTAGCCCCTTTCACACAGTGACACCAGTAAATATCTGGAAAATTTCCGAAACGACTTTACCAGTAAACTCAAAAAAGTGCTATTCACACAGGCAAGGACGTTCCAGAATTTTTTCCAGAAACGACCATTCACACACATCTATTCCAATATATCAGTAAATTCTGACATCATTAACAAGAAATGGCTTTTGTTGATATTTTCACTTTTAATTTTTATGCACTCATACATCTGCTTTTGTCCCAGAGACATCCAAAGGCAGAAGCGCGAACCGCAGCTAAATGTTTACACATTTGATGACATTACAAATTCTGTGGATTGATAAGCATCTTACATGTACACATATGGAGGAACACTTTCGGATGTTGAAATGCACTCACTGAAGCACTCCTTCACATACACGAGCGCCATGCAGTTGAATGCAGGGCTTGCAGGTAAACTCACAGCGGTTTATCATAAGCATTTTATCCATAATTTTTTCCACAGTTGGCATTACTAATGACAACCCAGGCTCATTCTGATTATCTACCCCTATATACATTTCAGGAGAAAGCAAAACATGTCCCAAAAGCTCATTTTTTTGCAGGTTTTGTTTTCGCGAATGCACTAGAGGCCGATGTGTATGTTTGTTCAGATCTCAAATTTCTCTCACAAGTGCCATTCGCGCCTGCTGTTCTCAAGTTAATCCACTAGAGAGCGCTGCCGACTGACTAACTTACTGATTGACTGACCATCCGACCGATCCCCTCCCCCATCCCTAAACCCAACCAATAGTGTTTAAAAGAGCACCGATTGACTCGCCCACCGCTTTCCCTAAACCCAACCGACAGTGTTTTCAAAAGCATTCCAGAAAAAGAAAAGCCCCCTGATTTTTACCACGTTTTCAGATTTGACCACATTCCCACCCTGTTACTTGTTTATTTTATTTTTGGCTTTTGTTTTTGTCTTACCCGCTTTCTGGAACTATTCTTCACCAGACTCGAGCCCCGTTGTCACAGTAAACCCCGTTGTCCGACGTACATGTCGAGCTATTGGACAAACTGGTGACAGCAGAAAAGCCATGCATACAAAGGTAAGCGATCAGCTGCTAATCGAAAAATGGAACGTCGTCATACCGCACCGTAGCGTTCGTTTTAAAGATGAAATTTAGCCATACTTAGCTTTGGCTACATAATTCACAATCTCCAGAAATGTATATAGGGCTGCGTTTTCAGAATGAGCCTATGTTGAATAATGAACATAGAAACGTTACCTGACATACATCTGGCAGCTAAATAAGTCTGAAAAACTATTGAAAGGAGTAGATGTGCCTTTCTGTATGCATGAAAGGGGCTATTGTGGCATAATATCAGGGCTATTGTGACTTAATATCAGGCTTATTTGACTTCAACAATCTAGCAATACAACCTAGAAACAATTCATTTTAATCTTCATTTTGATAAACTATCACAAATGGTAAGATTGATCTTTTAGTCTTTCATTTTTTCATTTAATGCATGAACAAATCCTCACTCATGAATATCCAATCTAAAAACTTCACTAAGCCTTTTTCCAGTTTAATCATAGAATATAAACCATAAATGTCATTTTGACGCTCTTCAACCAGACTGCTGAAGGCGCCTCAGTTCAAGCGCAACACAGAGCGCATGTAAACCAATCATCTCTTCCTCTTTACGACTAGTTATATCATAAAATAAACACGAATGCACATCAGAAGTTACGCTGAAAGATATACAACAACTTACTGAAATGTATGTAATCGCTCAGGGTTTTTAAATAGCTGAAAGACACAATAAAACACCTTGTAAACCATGCTCCGTAATGTTATTTACCTTTCTGATCTGTGTCTATACCCAGACCCGTATAAGCAACCACATATAGATATACTTCACTCATGTAAAAAGTTAACCCTGGGTCATACTAAACCCTGAGCGAATCTAATCCTGACATATCTTTCTTCACATTCACGCTGCTCAGAATTCACCAGAGATTAGCAACTAATCCTGGGTATTTCACACCCTGCTGTTTCACACTATACAATCTTAAACCCTACATTAATAGTCTTATTGGAATTAATTGAACAAATGTGAATTAATGGCCTTAACTGAAAGGATTGGACAAATATATAAACAGATTTTTTTCTGGTTTTCGAATCAGATTGGCTGTGAGACTTTTCTACCCATGTGCTATTCTAGGCACCATTCCTCAGTGCAAGTGTCAATGGTGAGAACACAATATAAACTCAGTATAGTTTTGTAAATACTGCTACGTCACAGTGTATTTCTAAGAGTTTTAGACTTCAAATATGTAGTTTATTAAAAAAAGATGGCAACTATTTGAAAATGTGTGTTTGACAATTTACTTACACCATTCTGAAACATCCAGCTAGCATCTATCTATTCTGCACAATACTCTCATTGATTGTCATGTAACACTTTCAGGGTGTGAATCAGGCTCAAATTGATGCCACTGATCAAATTTACACCTGAGCAAGTGAAACTCACTGTCATAGTAAAGGATTCTCCATGAAACACACTTAACAGGCACTTTTGCACTCCATGGTATCACAAAATCTAACTTTTGGATACTTTTACACAGCAAAACACACTAATGACCTGGTAATTGTGTAGTACCACCTAGGTGAGTTTCCAAGCAAGCCGTACCATTACAGGCCCGTAGCCAGAGGGGTTCGGATGATGTTTAAAATACTCACCCCTCACTGACGAAGGTCCAGAATTTGTCCATACATGAGCTCTCATTTGTCCTATTTTGACTGCTATGCCATAATAAATTGTAAAAATAACCCCTCGAAGAAGGCTTTAACACCAAGCAGAATGCTGTGGCTTCAGCGCCGCAGTTGAAAGTTTAATATGCCGGCCAGTTTGTTATTTAAATTAATGATATTTAAATGACAATAGGCTAGTTTTTCATTAAAAACTTTACAGATTCCTATATTTTTCTAATGATTTATGATATAATACAGTATTGTTCTCATATTTCTTCATTCTAAATCTTTAGGAAATGTTTTTGGTACAACAAAAAGTGTGGTTATGATGACCATCTGACAAGCTAATCAAGCAAAATGTAGTGCTTAAAATGTCACTTAAATGCAACCTATTTAAAACTCATAGTTAAATATAAAATGAGGAGAATTACTGCAAAAATGTAAAAGAAAAATAGAACCACTTCTTTCACCAGGCTGGCTACAGGCCTGCATTACCAAAATGTAGCATGTACACACTTCTGATCACCGATTTGCTCTGAGAGAATCATCACTATCAGCATCACTACCACTACCATAATTGGATTTGCTAAACAAGACTCCAAACATACTATATTTACTGTAAATAGCCAGTAGTTTGTTCACACAAACGTTTTATACCAATGCAAGAAAAAGACACCAGAAATGGCAGCATTGGGGTCAGAAGAAAAAATCCACACACTAATCTCATTGGAACAGGCAGCAGAGGAGCAGAAGATTCTAAGGGCAAATAAATTTGTACAAAATAATGAAGTGATATGTTGTTTATAACAAGTACTACTTCCTACAGTTGAAGTCTGAATTATCAGCCCCCTGAATTATTAGCTCCCCTGTTTATTTTTTTCCCTCAATTTCTGTTTAACAGAGAGAAGATTTTTTTTCAACACATTTCTAAACATAATAGTCTTAATAACTCATTTCTAATAACTGATTTATTTTATCTTTGCTATGGTGACAGTAAATATTATTTTACTAGATATTTTCAAGACACTTCTATACAGCTTAAAGTGACATTTAAAGGCTTAAGTAGGTTAATCAGGGTAACCAGGCAGGAAAGGGTAATTAGGCAAGTTATTGTATAATGATGGTTTGTTCCGTAAACCATCGTAAAAAAATAGCTTAAATTTTGTCCCTAAAATGGTTTTTAAAAAATTAAAAACTGCTTTTATTCTTGCTGAAATAAAACAAATAAGCCTTTCATCAGAAGAAAAAATATTATCAGACATACTGTGAAAATTTCCTTGCTCGGTAAACATCATTTGGCAAATATTTAAAAAAAGAAAAAAATAAAATTCAAAGGGGGGCTAATAATTCTGACTCGAACTGTACATATAAAAATATGTAGAGTAAATTTTGATTTCATTCCAACTTCACTTCAAAGTCATTTCACTCGGCGGGCTTCTTTGAAACGCCTCTCAGCAGTATGCTCGGGCATCCTGTTTGAAAGGGGAAACATCAAGTCTCCAAAACTGTTTATCAAGCTTACGATTACATTCCACATTTGGAATCAGCAATAAAACTAAACAGCAACTGTCTCATAAGTTTCCTTTCTAAACATTCAAATAAAAAATAAAAAAAGGCATATTTTTAGGTTGCCCAAGCTAATGCACATGCACACTCGAAAGGAACAAGATCAAGACACCAACCTCATTTATGGCGGTTCTACACATTATCATTCTCTGGAAAATGCTTCATCAGATTGCGCTGATCTTCTGAAGTAAATCACAACTTAGTCTTGATGGCGAATCTCCTCCAGAAATGACAGAGACTCTTTGTTTACAAGTTTGTGGGGCATTTGAGTAGTTGCTGTTGTCATGTGATGTGCGTTTGACAGGACTGACGGTACCTCACATTCGTTTTATACAGATTACAAAATCAGAAAACTTTTGTTTTCAAGTGCACTTGGTTCATTTAAAATCACAGATTTCAAGCTTTATGTGCATATGTTCTTATGTCTGTGAAGCAAGTATTCGCTGAGATTCCAGTGTGTTTATTGACCACATAAACTGTTGTAAAAGCACACGTCTGGTCTGAGCCATTCCCCCGAAGAATCTTTAGTCTATAGTGATCGATTATTGGCCTCTGTACTAGTAGGCGGGGCTTCATCCGCCATATTGACTGTTACACTTTTCCCCATTCAAATCTATACAAGTGACACGTCTTGTGTATTCTATAGTATTTCTATAGAATGTGTATTCTACAGTATAGTCTTTGGCAATACTAAACTGCAGAGGAAATGCAAACAAACTAAAGTGGTTTGCCAATCACTAAACATCAAGTCAGCCAACCAATCAGAGCACATTTTACATTTTGGCTTCATTGAATAAGAAACTAAACACATAATCTAAGTTAGATTTTGAAACAAGCAGCCATGAAAACCTACTATAGAACACTCCAAAAATAAAACCAAGACTTTAAAAAGACCCAAGACGCAAAATGGGCATAATAGTAACCCTTTAAGAACATTGTTTAGAAGAATAATCTGAATGTAAGTACAGTGCAAAAAGCCCTATGGAATCATGCTCAAAAACACTTAGAAGTCTACAGAAACTGCATAGCAACATAAACAGCAACTCCTAACGGCATGCAAAAGGTCACTCAGTACCCCATAGCAACACATCACAACATGCCAAAAACCTCTCAAAACACTTTAGCAGCACACAGCTACATGCTAACATCCTTTAATCACGTTAGAAAAGCAAACAATACATTGTTAAGCACCCCACGTCGCAATACTGTGCCAACAACTTCTGCGGGGTCAAGCACCACTCACCCGAAATCGAGTTATTTACATGACTTCTTCTGCCATAGGAAGTGAAGAATTGTAGTAGGTGTAAGCTGCCTCTCAAACTATTTTTAACTTTTCCAAAGCACTGTTTGGACATCACATCTGTTCGAGTTTAGGGGCATACAGCAACTCGCTGAACCTGTGTTTGTGTATGTATGTAAGAGTGTGTATGTGTGTGTCTGTGCATGTGTGTGTGCATGCTCTGCCTCCAGTAAGAGTGGAAATCGTCCATTAGGATCAGAGACCAACAGTAACACGCACACCCGCCTGGGGGACAGTGTAACTCAATCCAGAGCAAACAATGACAGCTAGAGGAGGCAGTTGAACATTTCTGGCCATCATGTGACTGGGGCCAGTTCGTGGGGCTCTGCATTGATGCAGGCTATGATAGACAGTCCTCCCAAACTGCACCCTAAATCAACCTCTGTTGAAGTTCTTCATCAGAGGGAGATAATCTTGGAATCAATTTTAATTAAGTCAATGCATGCCAAGTTCAAATTGTTGTCATTTTCAGAATCTTTTTATCGATTAAATAAACACCGGAGGGGCTTGTATGCAGAATGAACCAACTCACTCCAAGAACACATTAAAGTGTAAATGTCCTGCCATGAAACGTGGCTAGAAAGCTAATGTTCAAGGAACCAAATCCTGAAAAGTGCACAGATGATGATAGTGATATTGTACCAAGTACGAAGGGAAAAAACCCAAAATATAATAATAATAGCCACAACAACCACAACAACAACAACAACAACAACAACAACAATAATAATAATAATAATAATAATAATTGATAAATTAAACAAATTATTGAATTATCAATGTTTATTATTATTATTATTATTATTATTATTATTATTATTATTAATAATAATATTCATATTATTAATAATAATAATAATAATAATAATAATAATAATAATAATAATGATGATGATGGTTTAAAAATTAAACAAATCAATGAATTATTTATTATTAATAATAATAATAATAATAAAAATAATAATAATAATAATAATAATATAATAATAATAATAAATTGATAAATGAAACAAATTAACGAATTAATAAATTATTAATTATAATAATTATTATTATTATTATTAATAATAATTTATAAATTAAACAAATTAACGAATTAATGAATTATAAAATGATAATAATAATAATAAAAATAATAACGATGATTTATAAATTTAACAAATCAATAATCTATTCAATAATAATAATAATAATAATAATAATAATAATAATAATAATAATAATAATTGATAAATGTAACAAATTATTGAATTATTAAATAATAATAATAATAACAATAAATTAAACAAATTGATGAATTATAAAATGATAATAATAATAATAGATCAATTAAACAAATTGATTAATGAAAAAGTAATAATAATAACAATAATAATAATTGATGAATTAAACAAATTATTAAATGAATTAGTGAATTATTAAATAATAATAATTGATAAATTAATAAATTATTAAATAATAACTATTATTATTAAATAATAATAATAATTATTATTATTTTGAATGTTGTTGTTGATGTTGTTAGTAATAATAATAATAATAATATTAAAAATTATAATAATAATAATAATCAAATATATTATTATTAAAAATGTAAATAATTTACATAAATACTATTCTTTTTGAAAACTTTAATGCATTTTTCTCATTTAGTTAAAAAGAAAAAGATATTACTAAATACAAAAATCGCAGTTTGGATGGAAACTGATCTTGTGGAAGTCAAATGTGGAATATTCCTTGCGAGCATTTATCATGCCTCTGCGTTACATTCACCACTAAGCACAAGCTTACAAATGCTAGACATGTCACTAGACATTTCAGTCCCGTCAGACAGGAAAATCAAACACTGAGCACTTGAGAACATCAGCTTTAGCGCTTGAGACTCTCCACGCAAACCACTTGCTTTTTATGACACCACAACGTCTACAAATAACCCTTTAACTCTTCAGAAAGATATTGTCATCACTTTCTATCCAGTGACCTCATCCTTTTATCCCCACTTTTTCGGAGCTTTATTGAAAGTGTGAGGGTGTTTCCAGAGACTAATTACGAGAAGGGGAGACGTAAAATAAAAAATGGAGAAGTTAAGCTGCATGTGTTTTTCCTGTTTCCAACAAACACTAACTCGGCCTGCTGTCACTTTACAATGCTTTGTCCTGATAAGTCTCTCAATGGAGGCTTGTTTTAAGCACAACGTCGAATGTCTAGCTACCTCATGGCATAGTTTGTGGTCTGAAAGTGTCACTTGTAGACGATGGCGTGAAAAAATCCACAGATGTGACTGCGGAGGAGTGGCGAATCCAGACAGTCACCTCATTACACAGTCCTGACGCATGTGGTCTGCATTAGAGCTTCACGCTAATTGAAACAAATGACTGCGGGTGAAACGCTCTCTGCTATCACTTAAAAAGCATGCCTGAGCTGTGTGTGTGTGTGTGTGTGTGTGTGTTTGTACTGTACATTTCGAAGGTAATATGAGGACTAGCTTTAAAGTCATGAATTATTGGAAACAGGCATTTTTGCATGTCTGAGATGATCCGCCGCTTCTACATTGTGGTAATAAGTGTGGAGCACGAACTGAGAGGTTTGTAGAGCATTTGTAGAAACAGAAAGCAGCTCTGTCACCTCGTTCCTGTCATACGGGTGGGCCTCTTTATGTGTGGGGGGTCCCATCAGTGCTCCGGAGGATCATGCATGTGAACCGCACGCGCTTGTTAGGAGATAAGAAAAAGTGCCACCAAAGACGAACTGAAACGCTGATGTCAGTGCAGGAAATGACAGTTAGTGCCGAGAAACTGGCTTCAGAAAAGATCCACGTTAAATTACTAAAAATGCATGGCAGCAGTACAAAGTAACACAAATGATGTCTTACTGTATAAACAACTTATAAAACACAAGTTATAATGGAATTTGTTATAAGCATATACCAGACCCCCTAGTTTTTCACAATTTTTAATTATTTATTTATTTTTTCGATAAAAATGACTGATTTTGTGGTGGTATTTCCCTGAAATTTGTGGACAATTTTGTACAGGACAAATGTCCTTCAATTCAGTCACGTCCAGTGGCCGTCATCCTTGAACCAATCTCCATCATTGTAAGCTGCTTGCTGTTCTGTCTGTTCCATTGCTCCGTTTGTTAGATGTTTTCCACTTTCTTTTGCACTCTGAAGTGCATCAAATGCACAAAATCCTCAATTCGCGCCACAGGATGTCTAATTGAATCTTTGCATTGACTTCACATTTAAATCACTCGCACTTCATCCGTGTCTGCTTACTGCACAGGCTACAAAACAATTCTGCCCCACTTCTAATGTAATGATTGTGAGGGCGCAGATGACATGTCTTTTTTCTATAGACACTCAAATACATTACATGCGCTGCGTATGCAATGTCTATAAGTCACGTAAAACAATAAATTGCAAACTGAAATAAATATAATTGGATTATGTTTTGGAATTGGATGTTTTATGAGATTATTGACATTTTTTGCAGTTATTTTGTGTTTAATTAAGAATTTTGCAAGATCGCAAAAATGTCCGACTTTTTTGTTGATTTTGCTTTGGATACAGCAAACTGGAATTGCGAAAAACTAAGGGGGTCTGATATACGCTATTAAACTGCATCGAGAAAGAATACACATTTAAGTTGCAGCAAGAAGTTTAAAAGTTAACTGCATTCGTAAAAAAGAATATGATTAGAATTGAATTGATTATTTAGTAACACTTTACTTGAAGGGGTGTTCATAATCATTAATCCTTTATAATCATGATGTGACACGTCATGAATGAGATTTCTATGCATGCTAATGACAACTGTCATTTGCTTAGTTATGTCATTTTAAATGCAAAGATGTCACTGTTTGTTATGACAACTTGGCATTACCAAGACAACAAAACTTGTCATAAATCTGTCATAAACATGACTGTCATGAAGTCATTATAAATATATCATGAATTTTACAACACCGTGTTACGACTAAAATTTATTTATTTATTTTTGTTATGCACTGCATGTGTCTTTTTCTTTGTCCTGCCTTCTTGTGTTGTTTTTTTGTTATCCCATTGACTCCCATTTTAATACGGACCAGGATCTGATTGGCTGCTGATTGCGGAGACCTATAAAAGGGAACTACCGACAGGGTTCGAGTAGCTCACTTGTGGTGAGTCTGTTGCTGGGAGTAGAGAGCTCCTGAATTTCCCTACCCGGCCGACAACCAACCTTTATTCTTGTACAAATGTCTATGTGTGCTTGCCACTTTTTGAGAGTTTGTGCTTGTAGGGGTGGCCTGTCTATTTATTTGACTACTTTAGACTTGCTAATATAAAGGAAGGAAGGTAAGCTTCATGTATTTTTTTTTTTTTACAGGTAATTCAGTTTATTTACTTTGCAGCTTCTTTTGTTGGTTATTTTGGCCTGTGGCCACCCTGAAGAGATGCTCATTTAAACAGCTACTTTTCTTTTTCTATAATAAATCTATTCAATTACTCTCAACTCAGTGTCCGCGTTTGGTTGTCAACCGAATGGGATCTTTGGCATAAGTCTTTTTTGTTTATTATGCCCATGTTGTTTTCCCCTGGACTTGGGCCATAATAACTGCCATAAAATAGTTTTCTGGCCTCAACTACAGTGGTACACGCTAAATAAGTCATTAAAATTAATAATTATTATTACTGTTAAAAATTATTTGACAGAGTAATGACACTTTTAATGAGACATTTTAATGACACAGTTTATTCCACTAAAAAAGGGATCAGAAAAATATTCATGACACAATTATAATGGGCTCATGACGATCATGTTTATGACAGATTTATGACAAGTTTTGTTCTCTTAGTAATGTCAAGTTGTCATGACAAAGATGAAGACCGGTTGTGATGGATTTGTTCATGCCAAGTTTTCATAATTGCATTTAAAATGACATAACAGAGCAAATGAGTTTTAATAACAATTATCATAAGAATGCCTATAAAATTTCATTCACATTCATGATTATAAATGTTTCATGAAAGTCTTATGAACAACCCTTCATTAAAGTGTTACTGATAATAAACAACAGGTCTAGTATGTATACAGTAGGTTTAGGCCTATAAGCATCTAGCCTAATTAAAGATAAACAAATGTCTCCAATTCAGAATGAATTCAGTTCTTTTTCATAATAGTATAGCAACCAAATGTTGCATTGTAAATATTTTCATAGAAACAAGGCATTTTACTTTACTTGTGTTCCAGTTTGCACACGAAACCTCATAATCTGGCAGCAGAGACTATTTAACTGAGCATTTAAATCATGCATTGTAACTTTTTCTGCGCATGTGTGTTTGTTTGACTGCAGGCTGCAATTTCAAGTTAGCAAGATGTTTTGCCTTGTTGTGCAGAAATTATTGATAATTTTTCCTCATTTGTGGCCATATAGATTACTGTAGAACATCATTTGAAACTAATTTGAGCTATCTTTGGTTTCTTTAAACATAAGGCCCGCATCACAATAATTAAACAAAATTCAGCATAATGGTCATATGATCAGGGCTTGACGAATCAGGAAAGAATAGGCAATGAAGAAGAGCCAATCAGGAAGTGAATGTGAGCAGCCACATCTTTTAAAAGTCTGTATTTTATAGCATCTGCAATGTTTATAAAAGTCTCTATTTTCTAGGGTCAAAACTCCTGTGTAGTTTGAATACCTGGCATAATCACAGTAAAAATTGTGCATTTTAAAGCAAAAATAGCCTAACACCTTCTCTACATAGTGCAACACTATTAATTAAACAAATTAACAATGCAACCAGTTCATGCAAATGTTCTACAAAACCTTAAAAGGGATGCTGTAGTTTCATTATATTGAGACAAATCAGTCAACACACTTTCATATCAATACCTTCAACACATTCCAATGCATTTTTTTCTCTAAAATCTAGTCTAAGATCCAGATTGAGAAACACATTTCCCATACTTGGCCTGGTTGTAACACTGAGTTGTTTGAAACGTGCCGACAGTGATCCACTAACAGTTCATCAACAGGAAATCAAATAAATATGACTTCCCTGGCGGATTCCTGATCCCTGATATCTGATTACTCAACGCACATGAAAGCGTAACTTACAGTAACACGAGAAGCCTCTTCAATAGTCAAATCTCCTACAACAGTGAAGGCCACCTGCTCCCCGGCATAAAGAAAGACAAAGATGAAAGACTCTGAATGCATGATATCCCAAACCCTGAAATAAAAAATAAAATAAAATAAAATGAAAAAAATTAAATAAAAATAAGTAAATAAATAAAATTTTTAAAACTGTTAAAATTGTTTACATTATTTTAAATAATTTATTTAAAAAGAAGGCAACAACAAAAGTTTTATTGTATAATTAAATAACAGTATATTTTACAACTGTATTGTGGTTGGTGGTGGTGCTGTTTGCAAAAATGCAGCACTGCTAAATTAAAAAGATGATAAAATATTTTAGAATTTTAATATCTATTTTGAAAACATAACATCAAATATTATTTTAGTGATAGTAATTGATAGCATTCCTATAAATATACATATATATATATATATATATATATATATATATATATATATATATATATTTTTTTTTTTTTCATTTTAAATTGCAAGAAATACAGCATACAAATTACAATAGATATAATACATATACCCACATACAGTTGAAGTCAGAATTATTAGCCCCCTTTGAATTTTTTTTTCTTTTTTAAATATTTCCCAAATGATGTTTAACAGAGCAAGGAAATTTTCACAGTATGTGTAAAAATATTTTTCCTTCCAGAGAAAGTCTTATTTGTCTTATTTCGGCTGGAATAAAAGCAGATCTTAATTTTTTAAAAACCATTTTAAGGTCAAAGCCGTTTTAAGTTTATTAGACCCTTTAAGCCATTTTTTTTTTTCGATAGTCTACAGTATACAATAACTTGTCTAATTACCCTAACCTGCCAAGTTAACCTAATTAACCCAGTTAAGCCTTTAAATGTACTTTAAGCTGTATAGAAGTGTCTTGAAAAATGTCTAGTATTTACTGTTATCATGGCAAATATAAAAGGAATCAGTTATTAGAGATGAGTTACTAAAAACTATTATGTTTAGAAATGTGTTGAAAAAAATCTTCTTTCCGTTTAATAGAAATTGGGGGGCTCATAATTCTGTCTTCAACTGTGTCTAAATTAATAATGTAGACAAATGTAGAATGCATTTGTATATATACAAATATAATACATATACACAGATATAGAAACTGAGAATGTAGACCAAATTATCCAGCCACTGTTACTGTTTTCGCTTAGGATGGTCGTTTTTGAGAAAGTGCCTCTGACAATGGAGGTGAGAAGGACAGCGATGTAGTCTCAGAAAACGTTTTGCAGAAATCTTATTTTGCATGCTGTCTTCATCAAATTTTAAATATATGCTCACAAGACACTTGGCTTTCAAGACATGTCTATTCTGGGTTAACATAAGAATGCTTTCCTGTGTTTGTACAATTTTTGTTTCTCATTACTTTTTCATGCATAACTATATTTTTAAGTATTAAACTGGTTACTATGATAGTAAATACCATATATACCAAAAAATACCAAATACCTATTAATACCATAGTAGTGCTCAAAGTGCCTTCTTTCCAACGATAACTAATCTTTGTTTTTAGCTCACTGGGGTAAAGAACTGTTACTTTTGTATGTTAGGAAGGTGTTATTCCCCTTAAATGGGGGCAAACATGTTAATACATAAAATAATGAAATAAATAACTTTTTTATTTCTTTTTATTTATATTTTTTAAACAATTTCCTTTTTAATACCACTGATAAAAATAAGAATACAATAAGCAACACATATATAGTGTGAAACTCTTAAGGTAGCCAATATAACAAACAGCAAAAAAATCTGTTTGCAACAGAGAAATGAGAAGGTATTTTACCACATGAACAAAAATCTTGATAAAAAGCTTAAATTAAAAGCTTAATCTGCATGATTAAATCAAACTAACTAAATTCAATCCACAGCTAAACCAGTTATACACCCACTGACCTACCACAAGACAACACCCTATACATTCCAAACTTTGCATATATCCCCAAAAAATATAGCCTCTAGCCACACATCAATCCCAGGCGCTCCGTAAAAAAAAAACTCTCACAAGCACAGGACAGCAATTAACATTCTTGAAAATTGCATATTTAATTAAGGTAAACTGATCCAGCCCCAAGGAGCGCAGGGTCAATCGATGCACGGGAAATGCACGAAAGCGGCTCTTTGAGGAAGTCTGAGCTCCTGCCTTCACAAACACACACACACTCCAGAATCGGAGGCTGAAGTCATCAGACGAGGGTGTCTCTGGAAATCTGCAGCCGCACCCCTGGCATTCTGTCTCTACAAGTTTAACACACCACCCCAAGAAATAAAGAATTGTTATGGAGGGGATTTTCTAATACTCTTTACCCTCAAAGAAAAAGCAGCACGCTCTGCGGAATCCAGTCGCCCACGCTCTCTGTCAAGACACTTGATTCCAATTAGATATTTTCTTTACTTTCTTGTTCGAGCCTGTCTGGGCCTCTAGACTCCCTCCCTCCCTTTTTTCTCTGACATACACCACTCTCAGGCCTCTTTTTCAGGCCTTTTCTTTCTATTGCTCTCCCCCAACCTCTCTCAGTGAGTATGTTTACATGGACATCAATAAACACATTACTTACATTACTCTAGACATAATTATTAAGGTGTTTACATGAGTTGCTTTATGTTCGTGCTTTACATGGTTTGGATGGTTTAGTACATTGATTGAATGGCACACGTTCACTCAAAGTGCATTTAATTATTTGGCATGTTATTCTGAACGTCATAAAACTGTTTATTAATGCTGTGTGTGTAACTTATCTTGTCGCAGAATGTGATGACAGACCTATACGATGGTATTACTGTGATTAAGTCTATGCACTTCTATAATAATAAAAATACTTCACTCTTAATTGGTATACATCACTTTAGGGTTGGGTGATGGCCGATGGCCAATAGACACCACGATGCTGAGCCGGCATCGCGATCCTCTGCCCCGCCCCTGTCGCAAATCTGCTAGCGAAAAATACACACTTAGGCCCCATTTAGACTAATAGGGCTTAGTTTTTAAATGGCATTTTAAAACGATAACGATCCACATCCTCTCTGTCGTTTCAACTATCAGCTATCAGCCCTCCTTCCACACTACCGCTGAAAACGCATATCACGGGACTACACACACACACCCACAGACACACACCCACACATTGTCATGCGCTCGAGACAGTGGGTCCAGGCAGTCAGCGGGTCAGCACACTGCTTTAATCTTTCGCTTTCACGCTTGTACTTAGTAATTTTAGCGAAAACCTCAAATACTGTTGGTTTTGTGATTTGGTTATAGGTAAAACAAAGACCATCCGGGTCAGGTAGTTGAAACGGTAGGCTATGAATGATTAATTCATTATGATTTAATTAATGATTCATAAATAATTAATTCACCACTCCCTATGACAACATCGTCCATCTCGATGTTTCATATTAGACATCGTACAATGCCAAATTGGTCGACATCGCCCAACCCTACTCCACTTACTTAATTAGTGTTGTTAACTTCGAGTTGACTATAGAACAGTATGTCAAGTATGTCCTAGCAGAGTTTGAGAGGCAGACACAATCTTTAAGTTTAAATCTAGATTAAAAGACACACCTCTTGGCATTGGCATACACATAATTAAAATCCAAATCCTCTGAAGACACTGTAATTTGAACAGCATCTACACTCTTGTTAGTCTGTCTGTTTCTCCTTATTTCAAAGACAAAATCTTGGATCCGGCCTCTATCTAGCAGATGATTGTTACGGTCATCAATAATTCAAGAATGCAAGACTGATTCCTGAAAAGTGACAGGAAAATCTCTGCATTGATCCTATCTGCTTGTTTGAACACCTGCCTGTGACCTACTTGGACCTGCACTTCCTCTATGATAGATGCTCAACGTTTTCAAGCTCGCCAATATGACTACAGTTCTAGATGAGAAATGGCTGCCCTTACAGAGCCTGGTTTCTCTCAATTTTTCAACCCAGGCTCATTATGGATACGTACCCAGGTCTACATTTCTGGGGACAGCGAAATACGTTACCTTAGCTATGTCTGCTCATAGGTGTATGCTTTTTGAGGATCACAAATTCCTCTCACGCGTCCTCATCTCTCATAAATCTACCAATATACACTTCAGCCGACCAGGCCAGCTTGCTGTCAACCTTTCCCTAAACCCAACCGATAGTGTTTTCAAAAGCAATCTAGAAAAAGAAATGCTTTCGCGGCTGCATGATTTCACGTTTTCAGCCTGTTCTTTTTATTCATGAAATTATTATTTATTTGTTATTATTTATTAACTTATGTTTTACCTGGTTTCTGCAACCGTTCTTTGCTGAACTCATACCCCATCATCACAGTCAACTCCACTCCATGTTCCAAGTCTGCCGACACACACAGCGAGCTACTGGGCAAACTGGTAACACTGGAAATTGAACAGAAGCTGTCGTGGCATCATACCGCCCCGTATCTTTTGTGTTAAAGATGAAATGCAGCCAGATGTACCTCTGGCTACATCTTCATGCTCTCCAGAAATGTACACAGGGGTACGTATCCACAATGAGTCTGTTGCAATTTTTATTCTCCATTTATGTCAATTGTTGTAGTTTTGGTTCCTTGCCATTGTCGCCTCTTACTGCTGCTCTTATGTGGATTGTCCTTCAACAGTGACATTTGAAATAAACTGACATTCACATTGATAAACAGTCACATTTCTATTACATTGAACTGAATCTGGTTTATTTAACTAGAACTACACCAGCATACTACACTGCTCTCCTGCATGTTTGATATGCTGGAATGGTCTACAATCTGAAATATTGTTATGGCTTTTATTGTCTTTTCTTCATCTAAGTTAAGCTGCTTTGGCACAATCGATATTATAAAAGCACAATAGAAATAAAGATGACTTGACTAAAATAATCTAAAAAATATATTCACATGGATTTTTAATTAATGTCTTAATCGTGTTATAATCAGAATACTGTCGTCCATGAAACGTATTATTAAAGTATCGCTGTCCACACTCAAAAAAAAACTTTTATTTGCTTGTTCAAACTACTTATTTAAAATGAGCTGAAACAACACAATTCTTGAGATTTTATTGGGACAACTTAATTTATTTATGTTCAACCCACATACATTTTTTAAAAGTAATGTTAACTTAGTGCATACACTGTAAAAGTGTATACAATACACTGTTTGGTTCCACACAATTCCTACATGTTGTCCCAACACAAATCGATTAAGTTAATTTAATAATTTTTACAAATTTATGTAGATGAACATAACCAAATTAACCTGTCTCAAAAAAACCCTTAAGAATTGT
This sequence comes from Danio aesculapii, assembly GCF_903798145.1. NCBI lineage: Eukaryota > Metazoa > Chordata > Actinopteri > Cypriniformes > Danionidae > Danio > Danio aesculapii. The sequence continues at coordinate 18,162,561 of NC_079447.1, read as the reverse complement.
GTTGTTTCAACTCATTTTATAAGTATATAGTTTAAAGAAGCCGCAAAAGTAATTTTTTGGGTATGTCAATCAACTATACATAACGGGCTACATTTAGAATTGCTGAGCTTACATACAATACTGTGAATGTTGGTTTGAAAACCAAACAGCTCTGCCATACATCACTCCATTATTACACTGGGACAAAGGGAAGGGAACAAATATCTCATACTGGCACTGTCAATTAAATGCGCTTCCCCTTTCACATCAACCCAGACAGGGCCAGCTGTAAACATCTTAGAAAAACAACTTGGAATTGTTTCTTTGATAATAATGTAAAAGAGAAGCTTTGCGTCCTTGTGGTGAGATTATTTATTAGTTTAGGTTGAAGAAGATCTTTGTCTGCGGTCTCATTTGGGACTATGCTTTGACAGCATGGGCACAGAAGACATACGACACTTTTGTAAAGAATGTTAAAAGCATGTAATTACACATCCAAACACTAAATACTGTAATTAAAACATTTAGCCAGCCTTCGGAATTCATTTCTCATTATCTTGTTTGTTCTTTTCTTCTTACCGCGAGTCATATTTGTGACACAAAAGCAAAAATTACAGGGCAAAATTACATTTGTGCAATGTTGGTGAATAAAAATAAAAAAGTTCATGAGAAATTCATGAGCTGTGATGTCAATCAAGTTAATTTAAGAAATTAAAGCATTCTCATAAATGTGCACCTTATACTGACACTGAGGAGAAGAAACTCTTAATAAAAGTTATATTTGTTTTATGTGCACACAAAAGTATTCTCATTGCTTCTTTTGTATTTAATATTAATACAAAAAATGTCAATTTAATTTAACTATTAAATTTCATTTAATTTCACTGTAATTTATGTTGTCATAGTTATTTTATTTATTTATTTTTTTAAATGTACAAAAAAATTAAACCCAGGCTCATTATTGATACTGTACGTACCCCTATACACATTTCTGGAGAGCACCAAATACATCCCAGGAGGTACAGGGTTTTTGTTTTCGCGAATCCACCAGAGGCCGCTGTGTACGCTTTTTCAGATCTCAAACTTCTCTCACGAGTGCCATTCGTGCCTGCTGTTCTCACATAAATCTCGCAGAGGCCGCTGTCAACTTACACTTACAGACTGACCAACCATCCCTACCACCCCCTTACCTAAACCTAGGCGATAGTGTTTTCAAAAGCACAGATAAACCCGACCCCAGCCTTCTCTAAACCCAACTGACAGTGTTTTCAAAAGCACATGTTACCCTGCCCACCGCCTTCCCTAAACCCAACTGAGTGTTTTCAAAAGCACAGATTACCCTGCCCAACGCCTTCTTTAAACCCAACTGATGTGTTTTCAAAAACATAGATTAATCCAACCACCGCCTTCCCTAAACCCAACCGACAGTGTTTTCAAAAGCACAGATTACCCTGCCCAACGCCTTCTCTAAACCCAACCAATAGTGTTTTCAAAAGCACAGATTAACCTGCCCACCGGCTTCTCTAAACCCAACTATCAGTATTTTTTAAAATCGATCCAGAAAAAGAGAAGCCCTCGTGGCCGCCTGATTTTTACCACTGTTTCAGATCTTACCATGTTACCAACTCTATTATTTACTTGTTTATTTTATTTTTTGACTTTTGTATTTGTTTTACCTGCTTTCTGGAACCGTTCTTCATCGGACTCGAACTCCTTTGTCACGGTCAACTCCTCTCTGCGTCTCTGGTTTGCCAACGTACAAGGCGAGCTACTGGGAAAACTGGCAACAGAGAAAAAGCCGTCCAGAAAGAGCTAAACTGTCAGCGGTAGCAAAAAAAGAAACAGAAGCCATTAACGGCTTCATACCACCCTGTAGCGTTCATTTTAAAGACAAAATGCAGCCATACGTATTCTGGCTACATAATTTGTGCTCTCCAAAAAATATATATGGGGTATGTTTTCACAGTAAGCCTGTGTTGAAAAAAAATTGCAGTTCTAATACAATTTTTTTTAATACTTGTTGCAAAAAACGGCTTGATGTTTTGATGCTGTACAGCTCAATGGGTAACTTTAATTCTAAATTGATTGCATATGTATAATATCTCCATGTGAAAAAAAAAAGTTTAAGTTAAGTAATAAATAATTAAGTTAACTGATGCATATATTTGCTTAATTGAAATGAATCAAATTTTATTCAGTTAAATGTATGTAATGCATGTAAATGTAAAATAACTGATGTATAAGTGTGTTCCAATAAAACAATAAAACGTTTTGTTTTTTTTCATAAAATTCATAAAATGAATTTCATAAAATTTTTGAATACAAAATGTGCATCCAAATGCATGCAAATAAACCCATGCATTCTAACAAAGCAGAACTCTGATTCAGCTTGTGAACACGATCCCATCTGTGCTCCTAAAAAACGTTGTCCTCTCACGAACTGGGATGCCTGGAATGTGTGTCCATTTATTTAGAACACCAGAGTGCAATTACGACTTGAGAGGAGGAGAACGAAGGAATGGAAATAGAGGACAAACGAAGGGCACAGATTTGTTATTGCCATCTCTGAAAACCGCAGAGATGATGAAGCGTCTTCGGTTATTCTCCCTGCGTGATTTAAAAGACACTGAAGCCTTGAGTTTTTCTAGCACAGCCCCAATAAATAAGCAGCACATAAAGAGTTTGCTCTTAAAGCCAAAACCAGAACGGTAGATATGTTAAAGAGTACTGCATAAGAAAATCACCATTCTCCATTCACACGCACCGATTAATTCCCACATCATTAGTAGCATTAAATCAAACTTCATCAGAGAATTCGCTCTGCACTAATGCAAAACGGGCCAATTCGGATGCTTGATAAGGTGCGCATGTGGGTGGTGTTTCGGATAAAACAGGAAATCATGCAAAGGTTTAAGTTTGTTTGTAAATATTTGTTATATTGGGTTTAAAGGATAAGTAGAGGAAGCAAATTTTGAATGTTCCCAGGCTTACAAACACGCAATGCACAAGTGCAATCTTGTTTCTCCTGCCCTGAATAGATTTGTCAGGTCACAGCATTAAGCAGCTTCCTGTGAGAAATGATGCCTATTCTTATGGTCAATCAGACAGGAGGAATTAACAGCATTTGTATTGATGACAATGGGGAAGTCGTATCACCAATAGAGCTTGTATGCAATTAGGTAACCATGGACAGCTGGGTCTGTATTGACTGTCTAAAGGTCATTCGTCTCAAGGGGTTTTAGAAAGCAGCTCTGATGAAGCAGATGGCTTCTATCTTGACAAACATATCATCTAAGTTTGTGGGTGAAAACCTCATTATCACTGCATGGCCACCAGGGTTTTTTGATGCTGGTCATGCATGTTGACCAGCTTCACCAGCTAAACCTGCACTGGTTAAAGCCGTGGTAACACTGCATTTTTCGCCCCATAGACATCAATTCATATACATGTGAATGCGGCAGACCGGAAACGCAAGCTTGTGCAACAAGTTTCACTATTCGCTGCATTGCAAAGTTTAAGCTTGGTGAATTCTGACCTGCGAAATCGCATCACGTGACTGCGTGCGGCCAATCAAAAATCAAAACATGACCTACCTGGACAGAATAAAAAATATGGGGAAATCACTCTCGTTTTTAAATGTCTTGTCATCTTGTTTAATCCTGCCCCTTTTCGCAGCACCATATGAGAGATTTTCACATGCTTAAACTAGTGTGTCCACGGCATAAGACTGCTATTCTTGGTTATGACTGACAGGTTTGGTTTGATTAAAATTCAATCTGTTCTGCTTTCTTAATGTTGTTCATTTGAATAGGTATGATGGCTGACATCCAAGTATTGGCATATACCAAACAACCAAACTAAAATCCCTGAAAAAGTGGGACTCTGTCAGGTTTCCAAATGAACAGTGGTGTGTTTTGATTGCAACATGGTTACAACTTGGACCAAAGACCACAAAATAAATTAAAAATAGGACACTTCCTTAAAAAGAAAAGGATAGAATCATTAAACAATTTTTTTCTTATAACAGACACAATGTTGCCCATTTTAATTTAATATAAGCTTCAGAAAAAAGTACGATTGCAGAAGATTTTCATTTGCATGAGTGGTGGAGAAGGACTTGATATTTATTAGCTGATATTGGATTCATTTAAAGCTATTGTCAATCTCATATTGGCAACAATATGAAAAAAGGACTATACCAAGGGTATATTAATTACATGGAGGAAATGAGCTGCATGTCTTTTGAATAATCAAAAGTTTTTCTCAGAGCAAAATCATTAAATACTTCCAAAAAAATATACACTTAAACCTGTTTATAATATGTCCAAAATGTCAGATGAATTAGTGTGCATCATTCCCAAGAACTGGCATAAAACCATTCAGTTTGGGCTAAAACATCTTGGACGATAAAAGAAACTGGCTGCACTTTGGTGAGTGAATATATTTCTGGAGCAGCAAACTTTTTAATTTACAAACAGCAGCAGCACTACCTTTAATTGTTAATTTTATTAAAGATGTTCTATTACGTGTCAAATACAAGTTACAAAATCACCTTTGAAGATTGTCATATTGTAATTTTAATCTTAACTTGTGCTTTTCTAGACATGATGGACAGTTGAATTTTAAATGGATCATGTTCAGTAAAACTAATTTAATAAAGAAACTAGCTAGTACTGTATCCAATTGACCAATATCTATATTGGTAGAGAAAATTGCCCGAAACCAGAAAAGAAAAAAATCATATTGGTGAATCTCTAAAACAAATACTAACAAAAAATTACTAAAACTACATAAAATATACTGTTTGGTATAAACTGTATGTAGGTCTGAAGCAAAATAACAAATATGATTGAATACAGCTGAAGTGAGATTTAAATATTTAAAACAAAATAATCTAAATGCAAAAATATGAACATGCACAATATTTAAAAAATGTGCAATCAATTACTAAAAGTGCAATGCAAAAAATGTTGAAAATCTGCTTTTCACATCAAAATGGGAAAAGCCAAAACATTAAGACATGCTCAAACAAAAAAAAATAACCATAATGGCAATTAAATTATAAATATATCACCTGATTGGCTTTGCATAATCCACCTTATTAAAACTTGCAACGCCTTATGCCCTAATTACCAAGGCTTTAACCATTAAAGTTTTAGTAGCCAAGACAACTTGTGGCGAATATCATTAAATCTATTCCAACATTACCCCTGCCTTTATGATGTTTCCTCGAGGTTTGTTTACACTCTACACTCTAGTTTCCACTGGTCAGTCACTAGTTACACCTTCTTAATGATTTTGCAAGCAATAATTGTTTGGGAAGCAATATGTATTCCGACATATTTCAGGACAAACCCAAATTTAGATAACTACAGACCAAAATTTTGCATAGTCTCAAGTTGGCAATACACACTGATCGGTTGTTGAGCATAACTAAGGTAAAGATTTATATGTAAAGATAACCCCTAATAGACAGGGAACCTGAGGGCATGTGGTACAACTGTATCTAGTTGGCTTCAAAAAGAATCCTGATTCACAAATATACTGTATGTATTAATCTTGGAAAAAGTCATTTTCCAGCATGCCTGAAGACCTCATTTGTTTTCTCCAAGCTCTTCTAGAAGAACTACCCCCAGTCATCAGAATTGCATTTCCCGTTTGCTCTATGAAGAAAAAGTAACAGCTCACCTGAGAGATGGTCATTCATCACTGCAGTGCTGCAGAACAGACATATGTGCACAAACAATCCCCCTCGGCCGTAAAGAGCAGGACATTCAATAAGTTAAAAACCTCATCTTGCAGTCAGCAGCCCCAACAAATCCATCTGACCCAGGGAGCCAGAGGCATCTGTACCTCTTTAATGGACAGAGCAGATGGCTGGAGCTACCGGTGCTACACAGGTTTATAGCAGCAAAGGTAACCAAAACAACATAATTAAGATATATTTTTATGCTTAATGCTAAATGTTGGTATTTATAACTATATTATTATCATTTGATGTAAATCCATGCAATAGCACACAAGAATAAAATCATTCAAAATGAACTGAATCAATCATGTGACTAATTCATTTTAAGCAAACATGACAAATGAGTTATGACGGAGTACTCTTTGTTCTCACCTTGGAGTCTGCCTGGGGGAAGATGTGTCAGACACAGTCATCTTCCTGATGGGGGTCAAGGGAGGGTCCAGGGACGCTCCCCTAGGAGGGCCGACCTTCTACAGAGTCAATCATTTAAAGAAGGAAACTAGAATCGCTGTGGCACACACAAACACATTCCTAGTCGTTTACCAATTTGTTAAAACTGATGGGGCACAACGCAGATCCTTGACCAAAAAGAAGGTCATTGAAAGGGAGGGTGAGAACATAAATGCAATATTTCAAATGCTTTAAAAGCCATTTGCTTAAAAAAGAGAGAAATGCATTAAAAAACCTTCTGCACTGCCTACAGTGTCTAACATGAAAGTCAGAAAATCAAACATGGGTATTATAAAAAAAATACTAAAAATAGTTGAGAAAAATGATAGAAGCGCCAAGAGAAATGTTTAAAGATGTAATGTGAAATGCTGAAATGCTGCGGTAAAAGTTAAAACTATTTTATCCTCATCTTCACTATTATAACTTATTTTATACCAGTTAAAAATGCTGTGCTCATGTGTGAGGTGCTGCAACTGAAACACTGGACAATTTAGTGTTGGAGGTTTTATGGCTAAATTTGACCAGCCTGATGGCCAATCTTCATTGAATGCACGTCCCCCCAGTAAGAGCAGAGTGTGAAGGTTTATTTAGCAAAGTAATAGCATAGTTTGTTTAAAATATTGATTAATTGATTAATTGTTGGTGCAAGTCTCGCTGGCACATCTGTGACCAAGACAGCAAGTATTTGTTATGTATCAAGAGCCACGGTATCCAGGCTAATGTCAGCATACCACCAAGGACAAACCACATCCAACAAGAGTAACTGTGGATGAAGAAGCTCTCTGAAATGGATGTCCAGGTGCTAACCCCGATTGTATTGAGAAAAAATACAAAAAAAAAAAAAAAACTTAAAACCACAGCTGCGCAACTGACTACAGAATTAAATCTGCACCTCGACTCTCAATCTCGGCTGCTATAGCCAAACTTTTGGTCACTTGTGCCAATGCCAAACGTCGGTTTCAATAGTGCCAGTAGCAAAATCTTGGGCTGTGGACAATGTGAAACACGTATTGTTCTTTGATCAGTCCACCTTCACTGTCTTTCCCACATTTGAGAGAGTTATGGTGTGGAAAAGCCCCAAAGAAGTGTACCACTCAGACTGTTGCACGCCCAGAATGAACCATGGGGTGAACCAGTGATGGTTTGGGCTGCAAAATCATGACATTCCTTAGGCCCAATTCTTGTTCTAGACGGGCACATCACTGCCAAGGAGGACCATCTGCACTCAGTGGTGCAACCATTATATCTTGAAGGCAGTGCCATGTGTCGGATGATGCCATGGATGATTATGTACCATTACACACAGCAAGACTGGTGACAGAGTGGTTTGATAAACATGAAAGTGAAGTTGAACATTGAAAAATTGGTCAAAATCTTCTATGGCCTGCACAGTCACCAGTTCAAAATATTATTGAGCCGCTTTGGGGTGTTTTGGAAGAGTGCGTCCGGAAATGTTTTCCTCCACTAGCATCACATAGTGACCTGGCCACTATTCTGGAAGAAGAATCCCTCTGACCAAAGTGCAGGACTTCTATCTGTCATTCCCAAGATGAATTTATGTAGTATTACAATATATATCTTCTTTTTAAAATTCTGATCAATTGAATGAAATCTAATTGATTGAGGTCTTACAGGGTCTTGCCTCTTGACCCTGACCCTTTTTTGTTAGCCTAAAATTGTTACAAATCAGTCACCGGTGAGGTTAGGAAGCTGCCTTAGTTTTGGGGACAAACAGTCACTTACAGTATACAAGTCTTTAAACACAACAACAAAAGCATTTTGGCTTCTAAAAGAACACTGTCTTTAGTTTTACAAAGAATGATTCCTCTGTTATAGTCAGTACTCTCTGTCAGCATGTTATGACCTTACTAATGCAACTGTATAAATTAAGATTATGAAAGAATTATTCAGCTTTGTCTAGCAATTAAAGACACTCACGTGTGGCTTTCCAGGGCAGGCAGCCAGACTTTCGTCTGCACCAGCCCTGGTACTCTTTCATTCTTTGCGCACGCCTCTATTCGTCCTCCCTAAAACATTTTTATCAGAAAGGAATGTGAGAATAAGCCACAGAAATCTGTCTCCATAGCAGACAGTTTTCTGGGGTTGAGCTTTTCTACATGTCTGATGAAGATCCCTCAATTCGGGTTAATTCACCTAAAATTGTCATCATTAAATCACAATGTCATCCAAAGCCAATGAGGTGTTCATCCATGTTCTGAAAACAAAATCAAGATGGATATTTTTTTATTTTCTATGAAATGTGAAAGATTTATTTCCAGCTGATGAAAGTCTATTCCTAGAGGGCACTTTGATGTCAAAACAACGTCAAAAAAACTAATTAAAATTGATTTGATTTGAATTACTATCCTTGGGGTCAAAACGACATTAAACTGACATCTAACATTGGCGTGAAAATGTGACACCAATGTTAGATGTCAATTTGATATCTTTCAACATCAAGGTAGATTACATAATTGTAAAGATACAAATTCCAGTGTAAATTTGGAAATGATGCCTTCAGATGCCTTCAGATAAATAAATCCTTTCTTATATTATAATACTTTTTGTACAACTACTTTGGTGGTAAAAAGGGCATCAATGTGTGGTTGTCAAATGGACATCAAGGTTTTGACATAAAATCGATTTACATTTTTTAAGTGTTTTTTTGAATATCATGCGTGATTTCAATTTGATGTTGTTGACAAAAGGCAAGAAGTAACCAACCAAAGTGCCAACATCAGCTTTCTGTATGTTTATATCTTATAAAACTTTTCATATGGCATGCATTTGCCCAAAGAAGCTTACACGTACATCTCTATAGTTCCTATTGTGCTAGATTAGACCCTGCTCTGAAGGAAGAGCTTTTAAGGAAGAGGATTTAGTTCCCCCAAACGGCATTTTTAGTACTTAAATCATTCTCAGTTCCTGCCGAGCAAAGATCCCAAAAAGTAAGGACTTTCGCCAATAGTTCTTGGAACTAGGGTGGCACAAGTTTTTCTGGGACATATATTGTGATATGAATATAATTTAACAAGATGACTTAAATTTTACATTCATGAGGATTCTTAATTAAAAAGAGTAATTAAAACAGTGCTTTATGGTTTTCTGTGGATGCTAACAGAAACCCAAAAATTAAATGTAAATCAACACTGAATAGTCTTCATTGAATAAATGATTAAATGCAATTAATCTTTGTTAAAGCCACAAACTATAATGGTTTCAATTCGCTTGAAATCCTAAAAAGGCACATGCCTTAAAAACATATCCAAAAGAAACTCTCTCACTGCATTAATGTTAATCTTTGCAATGACTTGGAAATCACGTGTTCTGAACTGTGGTTGCTGGTTAATTAAAATCCCAGCTATTGCAGACACCACCATTGCAATGCCGATGCTGAAGTGATATATTTTAAAGCCCTTCTGTAGGAAACGTTCCTCAAGTGCAAAAGCCCAATCATCTGTCCTCACTAGGCTTTCATACCACAGTCAAAACACAAACATTTATGTATCAAATCACAAAGTCTAGCCATGCAAATCAAAGCCCAAAAAACTTAATTCCAACCAAAAACATCTACATACTGTATAACCAACACAACAAATCCTTAACCCGCAGCCCATACTGCATATGTGATCTCATTACGCATGCATAGGGAGGCACGGTAGCAATGGTAAATCACAGATTTTATGTATATGTCTGAGGTCTGCCAAGCCGTGTGAGATACCATGTCTGAAAGAGCACTCCACACCTCAGTGGGAAACCCTAACTGATGTTTAATTCTTGGGTTTTGTGGGTCAGGGTCGTACCTCCCTGTAGGATCTGGCAGCTGGGGTTGGTAGCGAGCCAGAGGAAGGTGGTTTCAACACGGGTCCACCGCCAGGCTTACCACTTCAATCACATTCCGCCAGTCACTTAACGGCCCACGACAGCTGACATATACCATACTGCTCTCTGCTGCAGTGCTCACTGCTTATGAGACCTTCGTTTATCATTCGGCAGTACCTGCAACACAGAGAGAACAGGTTTTTCTACTTTTTTCCTTTAGGTTATTATTAGTAGACAGTCATAGTTATTAATTTATATACACAAATATAACATCTCTTCTTGTAGATGATGATGGCTAGATAATAATTTATATTAAAACCACAGCACGCTCTAACAACAAATACAATAAAAATATTGGGATTTTTTTACTATGCTTTGTTAGTTACCAAACATAATGCAGCATGATATCATAATCCTGGTTTGGCTATAATAAGCCATTTACATTTATATTTAAAGCAACTTACAAAACAGTAAAAACTGCAATTTGTGAAATAACTTAATTATAGTTAACAGATATCCAAATATTAATATTTGTCATATGTTCCTACATAAACTATTGTTTTATGAACCTGATGACCAAGAGATTAAATGTGTCAATTACAACTACAGGCTAAATTACTGTGTTGCAACTCATTCTAAAAACGCAGCCCTATAAACATTTCTGGAGATCGCAAATTATGCAGTCAGAAGTACATATGGCTGCATTTCAACTTTAAAATTAATGATTTGGGGTGGTTTAATGCCATTCCTTTTTGCGCTCTCACCAGCTGATCGCTTACCACGTGTGGACGTTTTTCCAGCTGTTACCAGTTCGTCCAGTAGCTTGCTATGTGCATTGGGGGCCTTGAAATGCAGAGAGGAGTTGACCATGACGACGAGGTTCAAGTCCGAGAAAGAACGGTTCCAGAAATCAGGTAAGACAAAAATAGAAGCTAAAAAATAAAATAAACAAGTAAATAACAGGGTGAGAATGTGCCAAAATCTGAAAACGTGGTAAAAATCAGGCGAATACTTTTGTTTATCTGTATTGCTTTTTAAAACTGTTGGTTGGGTTTAGGGAAGTGGATCGGCAGGTCAATCGGTGCTATTGAAAACACTATTGGTTGGGTTTAGGGGAGGAGGAGGGTGGGTCAGTCGATCGGTCAGTCAGTCAGTCATTCAGTCAATCAGTCAGGATTTACGCGAGAAGAGCAAGCGTGAATGGCACTTGAAAACTTACAGATTTTTTATATTTTTTGTAAAGAAATTGTGAGATCTGTTTAACATAAAACTTAAATATCTTACTAAAAGAGGTAGAGTTGAACAACAGCTGTTTTTTACAACAGTTTGAATCGTGTAAATAAAATAAATAAATAAATCAAACACAGAGAGTCTCAAAAATCCTTTTGTATAAGGATCTACTTTTTTTCACCATTCATTCACATCTGCAGCTGACGGTCAGAACAGCACAAACCTAAATTTTAAGATTATAAGGCTGAACGGCATAAAATGCCATCAGTCTACAGAAATCTCCCAGTATTTCTCTGTTGCAATCGGGAGATCACAATAACTACCCCCGAAAAAACCAAAGCAAAGCAAACACTACCAGATTACTATGGTATAAATACAGCACTATGACATACAAAATAGAGAGATCGACTTAGAATGCCACTTACCTGTTTTATAATGATTTGATCAGCTGTAGTTTGAAATTTATGCAGAGTTTTTCTCCCCTAAGGACTTATTATGCAGTCTCTGTCACCATCTTGTGGCAGAATGTTGACTGTTTTTGCTCTGCTCAGTATGACAGGTTGATAGCTGCCGACGCGCTAAATCTCCGAAATTCTAAATAGTTAAAATAGGCACTATCCTTATAAATAAACTGCATAGTTGCAATCTAAACAACTACATTCTTGCCTAAAAAGCCTTAAAAGTACATGATGTTGTCCAACAGCTGCAATATTTGTCAAACTGTAGTGAGTTTATTGACCTGCTGTCACTACATGTGGGAGGAGTAATACACAAGCGTGAGGAGGCTGTACGAGTGCTGTTATTGCAGAATATCACACAGCTATCAGTTAATCAGATTCGAGAACCAGACAGAACTGTTGTATACTTAAATGAAAAAAAATAAATTTAAAAAAACGCCTACTGCTAAAAACAACTGTATAAGTTATAAAGATAATCATTATAGTTTTAAAAACATTTATGTTTATCAATAACCAAGCAGTTTAATCATGCTTATACATTCCTAGTTGAATATGACGAAGGAGAAAACTGCTGATGCATTTCGCTCAATTCCAAAAGACTTCAGACATTGGTTTAAAGTCTTGACAGAGCCAAGAGTGGTGTGTTTGATTGCTGAGGTGTCAGTTCTGAAGCAGTGGGTGAATAAGCAACATTTCCCTCCACAGCCAGGGCTCTTGTGTTTAAAAATACTCTATTTCACAATCCTCCAGAGTGCTGCACTGAGGTACTAGGCTACATTTTCCTCCTGTCTGCAAACGTAAGCATTCCTTCGGCTTACATTAAAACTACAGTGTGTGTAAGTGAAGCGAAACCGCTATGTTACTCTGACAGGTCAGATTCTGCATGTTACTGTCAGTTAGTTCAGCACTAAACAAAGAGGATAAGTGGCCCGACTGAGCTCTTCTGTATCTCAGGAGAGATCCCCTGGATGCATTCCTTGAAAAGCTTTGCAGAAGCTCAGCAGGGGGGAAGACACACAGAAGCCAACTACACAGAAAAAATACACCCCGACAGAAGAACTGATAGCCAACAGACGTTATTAACCTTTGTTACAGAAAATTGTGATCTGGCACATCGAGTTACAGTACACTCCCTTCAAATAGCAATTCATTTGGACAAGAATTACTGAACTGGAGATGCTCTTAAAAAAAAGCCATTCAACTCAACACTAGCTAGTGCTCACGCTCAATAGCACATGCAGTGCCTCTCAAAGTAATCTTAAACTCCCGATGAGATTTATATGCATGACTTGGCCACTTCAGAACATATTTTTGAAAGTTCTGGATGAGGATAGTTTGAGCTGGAAATTTACAGCATTGGCAATGGAATCGAAAAGACATAAATGATCGTCAAAAAGTTTGCCATATGATTCAGTACTGAATGCTGTGCTGGCTATCAACTGGTATTGTTTATCATTGCCGACTGTTTTGCTCTTTGTGTTTTTCCAAGTGGCTGATGTTTCTTATCTTCTCATCATGCAGAAACAAGCAGCAAGGAATGAAACTCTTTGGCTGCTTACAGAACATCTTTGAAACACATCTGCATGTAGTGTGTGCCATCAGTAGAACCTAAAAATTTCTGACAAAATAACAGAAATGGCAATACGCGTTTCACATTTTACAAGGCCAGGATTGTAGGGTGGTCCTGAAAGTGTGACAATCATGCGCACGCTACCACTAACTGGTTTGCAACTCCTGGACTGAAAATATTGTCGAGTGTATTTTTAACAGCACTGATTCTGGAAGTTCTTTACCCTTTTATTTTTCCCATAGTGATTTTTAAAATGTCTTTGGTAAAGCGTTTTAAGATTGAACAAAACAAGATGATTTACACCATTATAAACATTGATCTGAAGCAAAGAAGTATATGAAAATCAAGTAAAAAGACAGAGGTTAGTACAAGAACTTACTAAACTTTAATGAGTGAAAAACGCACAACCTCATCAAAAATATATGTGATATCTATAGAATAGATCTATAGTATATCTGCAGTAAACATATCTCCCTGTTACGCCCATTGTTGCAGAACTACAACATCACTCTTAACTATTAAAAAAATAAAATGATTAATAGATCCTATTGTGTGTCCCCACGGTGAGATTGGATGTTTATAGGTCTGGTCATCCTGCCATGAACTTACTCTACCACAAATTTTCTCATTGAGCTGATCTCCCTTTTTTGCATGTCTAGATTTGTCAAGATTTAAGTAAGTAAAATTCCTAAAATATTTTTGTTTATTACAATGTTTAGAACACATACATACTTGGTTATTTCAGAAAACTTTAATCAAATTTCATTTAGAGCTTATTATATCTATTTTGTTATTCTACAACATTGGGTCAGAGTGGTAGCCTGTTGCATTGTTCAGGTCCAGGTGTAAATGGCCTTTAATGTGACCCTGTTAGTGCTCCGGGGAGATGCATGTGTAACTTTTAGTATGATAAGTAGAGACAATAATAGGCCATTCAGACAGTATTGTTTGAATGCAGTGAAATTTTGATTAGCATTTCTATTGAAATTGAATTGAAATAGTCTAAAAACGCTTGGAAAATGTTCTTTTCTTTAATTAGGTCTTCAATTGGAGTCGGTGAAGCTATGGTTTTGGCTATTTACTTACTGCTACTCTCTGATTAGTGGAATATTCTGTATAGTATTATGGGTAATATAATTTGATTAATTTCAATACTGAAAAACAATTGTTCTTAAAAAAAAAAATGAAATGTCAGTGCCAATGGCGTAGGGGTTAGTTTGTCGACACATGGCACTCACAGCAACCTGAGTTTGATTCCCACCTTGAGGTCCTATATGCCGATCCTTCCCTTCTCTCTGCTTCCCACTATACTCTCTACTGTCCTATCAATTAAAGGTGAAACGCCTTAAAAAATTATTCTAAAAAAATAATTTATGATAATTTAATTTAATTATTTTTAATAATTAAAAAAAAAATTATGATTAAGATTAAATAATATGAACCGACAGGTTGAACAAAAGCATGTACAATCAATTAGCTACATCAGACCACACAAGTTTATCAATTATTGTTATTTCCCTATGGAGAAAAGTTTTTTTTTTATTTACAGGTCTGTTGCACTGTTAAAGACCTGAAGATGTGGATACTGGACAACCTTGCCATTCTCCACCACTTCCATAGCCACAATTAACCCTTTTGGGTTGGGTTTGGTTTTGTGGTTAAGCTAAAAGTTGCACCAAACTGGTAACTGGAACCCTTTAAATGCAACTAAACCACAAGTTCCTCCAGGAGAAATGTGCATAAAGACCACTGAAAAGGTGGGTCTCAGTCCACTTCCAAACAAACACTGATACGGTCAACTGAAATATGAATACAACACAGACCACAAGCATAAAAGAAGGATGGAATGCTCAAGAATAGGACTGGGAAAACTAAACTACGCGTGTGAAGATATCCTTTACTTTTTTCTAAAAAAATAAAATAAAAACAGATACTCAAGAATCTGAATTAAATGCAAATTTTACAAACTATTCTTCTTCAAAAGCTTCATACAATTCACACTTCTAGTGATGATGGTACAGTAAACATATTTATTATATATAACAGTAAGATTATTGAAATGAAAGAAATCTGTTTTACTTATTATCATAATTTTATGATTATATCATATTATTCAATCATATGATTGTGACATTTTGCTGGATTCTCACTTAAGTGCTGAGAATCTGCAAACCACAGTGGCAGACACCGCAAAATCCCTGCTTCTTGAAGCCATTTGTGGTCTAAATATGCTGATATAGGCATCAATCAAATGCTTGTTTTGCAACCAAAAATATGCACCAGGAATACATGGGGTACCCAACAGTAAATGTACCACTTAATGGTAGACGTCTAACTGCTTTTGCTGTCAGACTCCATGTTCTCATTACTGTCATATCATTATTGATTACTGATTGAGCAAGCCATGTCATAAAAGAAGAACATATGGCCATGACAGAGCATACTTCTGTGACAATGACATGATGGAGGTTGAACGCAGTGCCCCGCAGAGGTGGCATGGACGGTCCAGGTGCCCTGGCTTTGTAGAAGCCATTAGCACAAGAAAAGGCGACCCACAGAGTACATAAGGAAAGCATGCAGCTGTGGTCCCACAGCTTAACGGACACTACGCCTGCCATTAGTAATTTAGACCTGTGCAAGAAAAAAAAAAGAGGGGGCGAAGAATGAAAGAAAGTCTATAAACTTCATGGGTTAATCCCTCGGAGGTGGAAGCTATTATGTGAAGTATAGATAACGTACTGGAGCATATGGAAAGAATCAGTTAAAAAAAAGTGTGACACAAACACACACGCAAACAGACATGCACGCATTATCTGAATGCAAGAGAAGTGTGGAGTGATTTAGAGCAAACTTAATGTCCAGAAATTCATACAAACATTAACAAAAGATATCTGAATGCAATCAGTAGTTCAGGCGTACTATCCAAAACATACACATTCAGTTGATTTTGTTCTAATTTTACCATCCACTCACTCTAGTGCTTGCGCACGCACACACACACACACACACGAAACAAAAGCGTGGCTCGCTCCAGCACTGGAGCATGGCTGGGGAAAAGCTCAGTTTTCAGACTGGGATGCTTCGAGTTCCAAAGGGGCGTACATGAAAGAAAGCCTGCGCAAGGAGAGTGCCCAAGGATACACGGCCGTGCTCAATGTGAGGACAATTTAGCCCTGATGGAAAAAGTGGGATCAAAGGACCGAGCTCCATAATTGCACATTCCCCAACTAACACCGTGCCATCTGAAGAGCGAGCCAGACCTCCAGTCTCCTCAGAGAAACAACTACATTCATTCCTCTTTACCTAGCTGGGCTGCACTCTGTTTCAGGGTTAGACACAAAAGAGTGGGAGGAGAATAAGAGATGCAGAGAGAGAGAGAGAGAGAGAGAGAGAGAGAGAGAGAGAGAGAGAGAGAGAGAGAGAGAGAGAGAGAGGGAAACTTTGCAAGGGATGACGAACAAATAGATATCCAAATAATTATAAGACCTACAGGCAGGTCACAAATAATCATAAACAGTTTTCTTTTCTGCCATATAATGAGTTCATTTATTTAGGATCCATTTACATTACACCCTTTAAATCCATGATGTTTTTAAATGCATGTGTTATGCAGTTGGAGAGAGAGAGAGAGAGAGAGAGAGTGAGAGAGAGAGAGAAGGGAGACAGGATCAGGAAAACAAGTCAGGACTCGAACTCAGGACACCTAAAGCTATATACATGCTACATGACAGTGCACTGCCTATGAAGCTATCGGTGCTGACAAAGTGCAAGTTTTTAAATTTTTTTTAATTATCATCTCTGAGAAAAAAATGTGAATTTGTGAAAACAAGACATCACGCGCACGCATACTGTATATATTTGATATATAGTCTAACACGAGTATTTGACAACCAAAAAACACTGATGACTGTGCTGTGACTACAGCACCATATGTGTGCAGGCACGCAGTACTTCGTTGTAAAATGGCATCGCCAACTACTGGCCTGGCATGCAAAATACAGCATTTTCTTTTTACAAATCCAAGTGAACAGGGCTTTTTAGGCAACATTTTCTAATTGTGAATTTTTTTGTCAAACAATTAATGTGTTTAATACGAAGACCCAGAAGGGACGTGATGGTGGGAAAAAAATGGGTGGACGGAAAAAAAAAATGCGTGGGAGAAAAAAAATGGATGTGAGAATAAAAAAACTGAGTAATAGGATATAAATATAGATTTTTAAAAAGGTTTTGCGCTCCCTTGACAAGATGTTTTGCGAGAGAACGCAAAGATATTTTGCATTCCCTCGCAAAACTGTTGTTCAACTCATGTCAACCCTCCCATCGAGATGTCACTTAATGGTCTATAATGAAAGCATTGTAACTTTAGTAACTGTTTGTGCTCATTTAAGTGAAAATTAGTTTACATGTTTACATATTATATTAAGTGTATTTGTCTGTTTAAACACACACCCGAATCCCAAAGCGTTCTGCACTTTCACTCCTCTTTAAATGACGTGTACAGAAGCTGATCTGGGATCTGTTTATCATACAGAGCGCGTCCGTCAGTCAGCACTTATACATGCATTTGCTGATTCAGAGGTTGCATATGAAGGGCGATTGATTGACACACAGCTTTGATGAATAGAAAGTGAATGCAGACATTTTTATATCTGTTTCAAAGGGCTTTCAAGATTAAAAATATGAGAGAAATATGGGAATATACTTAATGATTGGATGATAATAGCAGGATAGAATGTAAAAATACAGGAAAATCCCGGCAAAAACAGGAGGGTTGTCATGTATAACGTGGACAGAATTGTTTGTCGAACAACAGTTTGCGAGAGAACACAAAACATCTTTGCATTCCCTCGCAAAACATATTTCTGAGGGAACGCAAA
Source organism: Danio aesculapii (assembly GCF_903798145.1). Lineage (NCBI taxonomy): Eukaryota > Metazoa > Chordata > Actinopteri > Cypriniformes > Danionidae > Danio > Danio aesculapii. The sequence continues at coordinate 18,144,426 of NC_079447.1, read as the reverse complement.
AACTTAAAAAAAAAAAACACCCAGTTTTTTTTTCTCTCTTCCATCCATTTTTTCCCACCATCATGTCCTTTCCGGGTCTCTGTAGTTTAATGCATCTTCGCTAATAAAAAAAACAATATTTTTTTAAATACAGTGAAAGACAATAGAAAGAGAAAGTTCAAGTTTTAAAAAATATCTGCTTTTGTGGTTTGTGAAAGAAACAGGATGAGGGTCAGTATTAGGGTGAACGGTTCTTATAAGTTCATTTGCAGCTCTACATTTTTGGATCAGAATGTCAAGACACATCAATATGGCACCATTGTGTCATGCCTCAAGTCTATCACGTTCAGATTTATGGAGATATACATTTAAGATGGGTGGGGGACCTCTTGGAAATGAAATTCATGTTTGGCCTCGGTGCAGAGGCAATCATGGGGAAAACGATTCTCTTCAGGAGTTCTAACCAAGCCAAGACCCAGAGGTCATTAAAGAGTGTTTTTAGTGCATAGAAGAATGAGGAAAAGAGAAATCAGGCCACTCAATTTGCCATGCCAGCATTTTCTCAGTTTGGCCATAAATTATAAAAAAATAAAAATAGTTATACCTTATAGAAGTTACAATAACGAAAACGCTACGATGGAGTTCCCATTGTTTCTCTCTCCAGATCTTTCAGCACTGAACTCTTACTATCCAAACTAGCAGACATCTCAAGTGACCTGAAGCCAAGTTTTGGTTTGTGCGGGTTTTTTCTGCTGCCTCTGGTGATTAGTGGAGATGTTTTGAAAGTGCACGTCCCCTCACACTCTTCAGAGGTCGACTCTGACAGTCCACAAGTGCTTGCTATTAGGATTTGCTTGGTTTTATGTTGCGTCTAGACGTTAATAGTTGGTTTGTGTTCGCTCTCTCACCGACTCCCATCCTTCTGTGTCCAACAGATGAGCCCCTCCTCTCCTATCCAAAGCCAGACGGGGAGAGTGACGGTTTATGCTACTAATGAAATAAATACACACTAGCGAGTTCAGTCTGTTGACAGGATTCCTCTGGGTGGATGGAAACACATGAGCGATAAAGCCAAAATGTAATTTGTGAGGTTGAGGGACTTTTTCACATTATGACAAATGTTCAATTCCACTACGAGAATCTATTACAACAAGATAAGATCTGTTTTTTTGGTCTAAAATTTTATAGTATAGTGGAGAGAAAACAGGAAATTAAGTGAAAATGGATCAGGGAATGACACTACATAGATCTCAACTTGTGTTTCCCATATTCCCAAGCACCAAATCATGTTATGTCTGATTATTATTTTTTCCCCTTACTCTTGTGAGACAGAACCATGTTTTTAGCATAGGTAACCATGGTAATACTACAATTACACAAAATAACGTTATCTAAAATGTTCTATTGTACAATAGAACCACCCCCCACCCCCTCGGGCTCACCGGATTTGTTGTGGATAAAGGCTAGATTATAATTAAACTTAACAAAAGAGTAATAGAGATGCATGTATGGCGTTGTGTTTTTTATATTTTGAAGCTATAGTCAAAGACAACACAGCATTAGAATTACGAATTAATATCAACCTATGCATGAACAGATGACATTTGAGCTGAGTGATTTGACACGATTCAGCAGTCTACATGTGTTTGTTGAAGCATACGCATCAAATTTCACAATAAACACGATATATTAACAAAATATGTAACTATAAACATACCTCATGCGTCTTTAAAGTGAAGATGAATAAATGTATAATCTGTAAATCTTGCATTTTGCGTCCTGAGGCGAGTTTGAAACATGCCTTGTGCTGTTTTTGCATAGTAAACAATTGCCGCTGGCGATTTCAAAATAAAAGTCCCATATAGTAAGTGAAATACATGCAAAAAATAACTAAGGGTCTTTGACTACATACACAGCTAGTGTTTTCTCAGCCAGTGATGAACTTCCCGTGAAAGATTTATGTGACTATTTTCAATTTCATAAGTCAATTTTTACTTAAATTTGTGGAATTTGTCTGTAATTTTTATAATCAGAAATAACTATGTTAAATAGAGTTATTTAAAAACTTGACTGAAATAACAAAGGCTGATGGCTTCAACAGAGAAAAAAAAAACTGCACACATTTCTTATAAAAATTGGAGCATGTATGAAAAAGATGAATTATGTCCAAATACAAAAGTTTTTAAAAAAGCACCAGATAAATAACTGCTTTCAACAAGATTCTGAATTGTGCATCTGATGGACAATTTAGCATGACATTTAATGTTTCAGGCCTTAAGAAAAATGTATGAATGGCAGTAAAGTGACACAATTTACACTGACAGGCCACGTGACATTAACACCATGATGATTGTAAACATTTCCTTTATATTACACGTGTTAATTCTACATACTCTACAGCATACTTTCTTAGTGCTCACAAAGTAATCATTTTTCAGAATAAGTAACTTTTTATTTGGAAAGCAAAAGAAAACATTTGAACGCCATTAACTTTCATTGCATGGTCAAATATTTACAGAACAAAGTCAAACACAATATTTTGAGTGAACTTTACTTTTGTAAGATAAGACTTCTTTACATCAAAAGGTTTGGCCAAAATAGGATGGTCATTAAACTTGTTTTAAAAGTTAAGACTTCTTTCATGTGACCATATTTCCGGCTAATACCAATGGCTGATGTAAATGAAATAGGGTTCATTGTCATTTCTGGCGATTCCACAACAGAAGTGGTTCCCTATTCTCTCAGGCTGTGTTGTGATGCCCAACTCTGATAAAACCCAGGCCTGGGAAAGGCGGTCGGCAGGGGGCCTGACTCTTTGACCTCTGCATGGCCCCGGAGGTTCTTACACACCTCAATGGGACAATTGTTCAGCTGCCAACATTTTCGTTACTGCGGAAGTGCGCACAAATCATTGGTTTGAGACAACTCGGATTTCTCCTCGATATTGACGTTAGAAACAATGCATCTCATTATTACTTTGTGCTAAAGTCCATTCCATAATAGACTTAACTTGATAGCCGAAACCAGCTTTTCCCTGGTAGATGGATTGGCATTGGAAAATTGTAGCGGCAAAACATACCAGACGAAACTTTTTTTTACTCTCCCTGAATCCCAGTGACTAAGTACATCACATCAACAGATGAGAGGTAACTAATATGTTGTCTCTTGAATCCCAGCTTCTCAGGAGTCGTGAGAAGAGTGTGTAGGATCTTGGACAGGTCAAGAGGTCTAAGGTTTCCTGTTTACTGATGGAGACCGGAGCGAACCTGACACGCATCTCATCTGTCACAACTGTTTGTCCGGGCTACCTGCGGATTCCCTTTTGGGACTGTTTGTAAACAGATTAGCATCACTTTCAAACAGGCTGTTGGGAAATACTTTCCTTGCTTATCAGAGCACCTTGCCCACAAAAAGAGCACGACAAACACAGCTCAGTGTTGTGTGATTTAACAGGATGTTTATCAGAGTTTATCAGCTCAAACGGAGATGCTGCTGCAACAGACCTTTGCTCAAGACAAAACACACTGACTAAGACAAATGTCTGTAAAGAAAGTTGCAAGTTACAAACTGCTGCCAAAAACTGAATATTTCAGAAAGGAGAAAATGTACTTTCCTTTACCTGTCAATAAGTAGTTTGCAGTTAAGATAGTGTAACATTTCAAAAAGGTTAATTTCAAGAATTATTGTTTAGTAATTTCCCAAAGCTGCATATACACTGAGGTTATAAATCTAAATTCTAAAGAATATGCATGCTCATAAAATATGTTTATTAAATGCAATTAATGCCCTGTATTTTACATTTTTTATCCAATTTCATTAAATGTAAACCCATTTTTGTGGTATCCAGTAAATCCACTGAAATGTCCATTTATTTGTTTCTGGCCATATAAAAAAGGTTATCATGACACAGCAAATATTTCCATATTCCTGTTTACTGTACACTAAACTGCATTGTTTTAGGGATTTTAGGTGGTTGTAGATTTAGATTTTAAATGAGGCATTATCTAACATTCACATTAGTTCATCTTTAAAAAGTACTTTAATAATAAATAAATACTTTACTTTGCTCTTAGTTTTTAGTTCTTTGTTTTTAATCAGTTTAAAGGTTGTTACTTTGACCGGGGTTCAGAACAATGAAACTGCAATTCAGCTTAAAATTAAAACTGTACCATAAATTTGTACTGTGCATTACAGAAAAAGAAACAACTAAAATGTATTGCATTGTAACTGTATTTACCAAAAAAATAAGTAGAGTAGACCTAAAAGTAGACCTATTATTAGCTAATCTGTATCAGTCCGACTTTAAATATCAGAGTATCCTCAACTCAAGTTGGAGTTTGCAGATGTATAACAGAGATTAGGAGAATGAAAGTGAGACAAAAGGCAGATGAATCGGTTTTAATGGCTTTGCTCTGTGATGTAGCTCATCTAGAGAGTGCTAATGTGTAAACCTGACCCCGTGGGTCTAATTGGAGAGGTCCAGAAGGTCAAATGCCTCTCTAACTGTTATGATTTGTCACTCTTCACAGATGGAGTACCTCCGGAAACGAAAGGTCCTCTCTTGATCCATCAAGAACACAAGAGAATTCATATTATAACACACACAGCAAATATTCTCACAGTGATTTTGCACCCTTGATGCCTACTGCTCGTAAAAACAGAAACCCTCATAGAATTTCTGAAATTGTTTTAATGATTATAATAGAAATTGTATTGGTTTCAGTGTTCTTTGGGTCTCTACTAGTAATTCTTTGTCTTCTATTGGTAGCATTTTAAAACTAGTAAATCCTAATATCCCAAAACTCTTTAAAATTTATTAAAAAGTACAATTTGATAGTTTGTAATGTTTAATGTATTTGCAGTAAGAAACCATTAGAACTTCTGTGATGATTTCTACAGGTTTTTTTTTTTTTTTTTTGTAATTAAAGAAAACGAAAGCTTTCATGAACCATATTTACAGCAAAGTAGCAAAACATCATGTAAATGGCATTTTAATACCGCATTTTTCATACAAACGCACAAATTATCCTCAGTTACATATAGCCTGCAGTATTGTGGGATTCTGTAAGTCATGAGGAGCAGTGAGCACATCCCTCAAGCATCTGAAATTGTTATGCAAGAGAAAAGTACTTTTTCCATACGCTACACTAAAATTAACACCAACACTCAGCTGTGCACAAAGAAGAAGACAAAACAGGGCTAAACCTGCATACATACTAAAACACTAATATACACCAGCCAACAAACACACACACACAAGTCAAGTGCACAAAGAACAAACAAGCTTTTACTCAGTTTCCCCACAATATGTGTTTAAATCTTTCAAATACACTTAAATATTCAAAAATAATATTTGCTGCTTGTTCAAACTACCTTTTTAAAAAATGAGCTGAATCAACACAATCCTTGAAATTTGTTTTGGGGGACAACTTAATTCCTTTATGTTCAATTCACTTTTCACAATTAAGTTAGCTTAATCGATTTGTGTTGGGACAACCTAAAGGAATTGTGTGGAACCCATAATTTTTCCTTATGTAATTAACCATTATGTACTGTTGGGGATGTTTTCAATTACTCTGGGGAGATTTTGTGTCTTAATTTGGCCATAACGTTTTCTGTGTTTTAGCTAGCAGAATGATTTTTGGTGACAAATCTTATTTTGACACATACTTTGAGAAAATGTTTAGATTTTTTTGAAAACTCAACAATACACTCTGGTCAATTTTACTACCCTTTTGTTATGCTCTGGATGAAAACATCCACTAAATTAAACTGCTATAAAAATTGTCAGATAAATATTTTTTTTCAAAGTTTTTTGCACAAATTTGTTAATTAACCTCAGTCCTGATTAAAACTACTAAATTGTTTAGAAAATTATATCATTTTAACTCTTTAATTGCCAAATTCATAAATGATGTCACTGATTTGGTAAAAAAAAATAACAGACAAAATGACGTACTTTCAATATAAAAAGTAATTGTGTACTGGAATTACAGTCTTGAACATGTGAAACAACATTCCCTTGTTTTTGATTAATTAAAATTTTTTTATCTCTAATTTACTAGTGGTGGCTGTTTTTCCTCTGTTGACTTCCATTATAGCCACTTCTTTTATTACAAAACCATGACACCATATAATCATGTTGGAATACGTAATTTTTTATTGTTGGTCATCAGTTGACACCTTTAACCCTTTAGGCCTGTGCAAAAAAAAAACGTTAGTTTCTGGATTTTATATGGAGTACAACAGCAAATTAAAGTGTGTGTATGTGTGTCTGAGCATGTGAAACGGTGAAAGTGACTTTTACGCACTAACCGCGATGTCTCTGAGAAAATCAAAATATGCATCTCAGCTCTTAGAACTACATGGGGTAAATAAAAACAAAGACTGTGTATTTATGCACCATCAAATGTGATTATAATGGAAGTCAATGGGGCAAAAACAGCCACCAACGGTAAATTAGGGAGAAAGAATGAACATCTAACAATGCAACATCAAAGCCAACGCTGTTACTAATTGTTCACATGTCCAAGACTATGATAAAAGTTTTTTAAAAAAGTCCACAACTACTTTTTATATTGAATATAAAAATCAGTGACACCATTTATGAATTTGGCAATGAAAGAGTTAAAATCCTGTAATTTTCTGTAAGTTTTGATCAGGACTGAGGTTGATTTAACAGATTTATGCAAAAAAATGTCAAATAAAATATTTATTTGATGCATTTTTACAGCAGTTTAATTCAGTGGATGTTTAAAATGTAAAAATATGATGATGTGGCATTATTTCATCAATATTTGGAAATTGCATTAATGAATTTTTAGCTTAAACTTTAAAGTAGACACGAAATCAGTTTTCTACTCTTAGAGATCCATCTGAGAAACTCAAGCTTTACGCTAGATTTATTGGAACTCCACCAATTACCTAAGAGCACTCAGCCTGATCCTCCTTTAAGTTCCCCATCCATCTATAGTTAATCTATGGCATTGTCTCCCTTTCCTCTTTAATAATGAGGTTTGTTAATGATTCTTTTTTGTGGTTATTAGTTTCTGATTAAGAATGTTTGCCTGAGAGTGCTTCGTTTGTTCAAGAGCATAGTGGTTGGTGGCCTGATATAGTCCTGCTTCTCAACCCTGGCAGATTAAAGCAAACACCTTTCATAATAAAGTTACAATCATCCATAATTCTTTCAATCATAATGCTGTTTCAAAACCACACAAGTAGCTTAAAATGTCTTGGGCATTTTTAAAAGACAGAACAAAAAAAAAGGTTTTCATTGTGCAATTTTAATGTGCTGTTCCTTATTTCCAGAGGAGTGATGTGCAAGCCAGATCCCCTAAATCTGTGCCAGTGAGTCTCAATGCCATTAAATTCAAAATGTCAACATTTGAGCGGTACTACATGCACATATAGCGTCATGTTGCACACTGCTTCTCATAATGAGCGCTATAAATTAAGTGAACTCCTTGCCCTGTGCTGTGTACCCTCTTTCCTCTCCATCTAAGATCTACAAATGGGAAAATTCCAGCTTCACGACGGACACCAAGAGCCAAAAACTCTTTCTCAGTCTGAAAGCCCAGCCCAGACTCTGTACCAGTGGAAGTCTGTGAGGCCTGCTGCTAGCCTTTTCAACCACTCCACCTACTCCCATGATGCATTACTCAACGGGACTTCCCCTAATGATCAGAAAACGAGAAAAAGCAGGAAAAAAAGCCAAAGGATGAGGCGCTGTCTGGCTGTGTGTGTCTGCAAGCGGCAGAAACAAGGGGAACACTGTTATAGTCTCTCTGCTGCTGTAAGACACTTTTTAATATATATCTGTTCAATGAATAGACAGCCGTGAAAACATTATAAATTAGTTAATCTACACAAATATGAATATACTGAAAATAATCGAGACTGAACAGAAGGACGTATGATCATTAAAACTGGTCTCTCTCTAAACCATATACTGCATTATACTGAATATACACTGTAAAAATATCTGTTAATTAACAGGTTCTGTATTTTGTCATTCACGTGGTGTTTTCTGTTTATTTATGGCTGTTATTTGCATTATGGGAGTTTTATCTCTGCTCTATTGACACTTGATGTTGAAAACTCAACACTGCAGATTAACAAAGTAACTTTTATTGGCATTTTAGTAGTTTGAGGCATGCGCTGCATTTTCTCATAACACTTTCAAATAGCATAGAACACACCGGAAATGTATCAAGGGGGCCCTAAATCATGGTCATAAATGGGTGGACATGGTCAGCAACAATACTGACATGATGCTCAATTGGTACTAATGGGCCCTCAGTGTGCCAAGAAAATATCCCTCACACCACTACACCTTTACCACCAGCCTGAACTGTTGATACAAGGCAGGATGGATCCATGCTTTTATGCTGTTGATGTCAAATTCTGACCCCACCATCCAAATGTCGCAGCAGAAATTGAGACTCATCAGACTATTTTTCTGATTTTCTCTTGTCCAATTTTGGTGAGCCTGTGCGAATTGTAGCCTCAGTTTCCTGTTCTTAGCTGACAGGAGTGGCACCCGGTGTGCACTTCTGCTGCTGTAGCCTATCTGCCTCAAGGTTGGACGTGTTGTGCCTTCAGAGATGCCCAGGGCACACACGATACCAGTGTTGTGCGGAGTAAAGGCAGAATCTATATTATCAAACTTTTGTGGATTGACCTAAATACATTTCCATAAGAAAAGGGCCTCAGTCTAGTTCTAAAAAATGTTGATTGTTATTATCATTTCAATTTGTTTTATATTTGTATTTTCCTTTCTGACTACGGTAATATTTAATGTAGAGTAAGAAGAACTACAACATACTTTGTTATGTTGTAATGTTATTAACTGTATAATTTTTGTAAATTATTAGTTTTTTTTAGAGCAACAGCATTGTTTCAAAATGGTATTAAAAATGTGGGACTTCTCACGTTTTTCTCTTAACAATGCAATTTTGACAGTACAAGTTAAGTGTTTCAGAAAATACTGAATAAAACTAAAAGCAATCAAATAAATCTATCGGAAATAGGTGAAAAAGAATTAATACCAAAAGACAAAGTAACACTTGAAGTTGATGCATATCAATACCCAGCAGGCACACAACATCATAAGACGTAAATATTAGGTTAGATTTAGGTTGTGATGTTGGGTGACCAAAATTCAATGTCTAGTCAGCGTCTAAGGACAATGTTATTTTGATGTCCAATACCGACTTTAAATGATGTTGATATTTGGTTGATTTTAGGTTCTGTTGGAAAGTGACCAAAATCCAACATCAAGCCAACATCTTAAACCAACGTCATTTGACGTCAAATACTGACATTTATTCGTCAGGTATGGCAACCAAAAATCTGATAGACGTCATATTGATAACGTCCACACAACGTCAAGCTGTAACATCATTAGATGTTGATATTTGGTTGTTTTTAGGTTGTGTTGGAAAGTGACCAAAATCTGTCTGTCCCATGTTGGACACTGACATCTGTCTGATGTTGGATTCTGACGTCAACCCGATTTTCATTTCCACCCAAAATGCAATGTCCCCCGATGTTGTGATGTTGTGCAACATCAATCTGATGTCATGTTAATGTCCTGTGCCTGTTGGGTAGATTCTAGATTTCCCAGTACTTTGATCACTTAAGTGATCATGTTATAAACTTTTGTATTATCAAGTCTCTGTTTTCATGCCTGAGTGTGTTTACTGTTGCCTCACATGTCTACACTGCAAACATATTTCAGTTAATTGACCCTGTACTGTGGAAATTATAACCAGCAATTCCACATCCCAGAAAGAAAAGACAAAAAAAATGGAATTATTCAGCTACAACCTTTTGTTGCTTCAGCCATCACCTATAATCCTAGATAATAAATAGGTGGATGTTAAATCACTGGTGCATGCCATTGTAAATGAAGCTGAAATCTGCCGCTCTGTACGCAGATCTGAAAATGTGTGAAAACAGTGATCAAGAAGATAAAGACAGTAATTTACCAACTATGCACAAGACAACCTACGTGTGCAAAAAAAGTTTTGTGATCCTCAGCCATTCTAAATAGATGATAATGTTGCCCTCTTCATGCCATCTGTTGCTAAACAAGTTTAAAATGAAAACACACGGCGCTAGTGATGGGACAGAATGCAAATAAACGTACTTGAATTACAGGGCCATTACATCACAGGTACATCTGAAGGGGGTTCTTCGGTTTCCATCTCTGTCTTTAAGAAAAAAGGGAAAATTAGATGCTGCTCTGTATTAAAAATAAAAGATGTGACAGAAAGACAACATTTGTCAAAATTACATGCACGTTGATAACATGGTAGTAACGTGACATCTAACCCAAACTGACATTTGACTTTGACTTTTGCACTACTCGACAGCAGTGTTAGTAAAAGGGATATTTCATCAAAAACTGAATGTTATTTACAGTACAACATTACTACTTTTCATTCTGTCCTGAGTGAATGTGGTCACACTTTACAACAAGGTTTCATTAGTTATTGTATTTACTAACATGAACTAATAACGAACAATACATGTACAGCATTTAGTAATCATAGTTCAGCATATTCTAATGCATTATTAACATCCAAATTCATGCTTGTTAACATTAATGCATGCAAACTCTACACAAAAAGGTCCAGCCAGGACTTGAATCAGCAACCAGTGAAGTTTTCCAACAACTTTCAGCATGATAAAACCTCACAATGTTCCCAAATGAAGTTTAACAGAGCAAGGAATTTTTCACAATATTTCCTATAATATTTTTTCTTCCGGAGAAAGTCTCATTTGTTTTATTTCAGCTAGAATAAAAGCAGTTTAATTTTTTTAAAATCATTTAAGGTCAATATTATTAGCTCCCTTAAAGGGCACATATGAAGAAAATCTAAGCTGTTTGGAAAGAACTGTGTTATTGTGGGTTCACAGTCATACTGGAGTGATATAAACACGACAAGTCTCTTTTTAAAATTTACTGACCTTAAAATAAGACCCAAATCCCAGGGATTTTGAGGCCCACCGCAACGTGATGTAGGAGTGCAGTTTTCCCCGCCCACCGAATTGATTGACAGGTGCCATGTTTCTATAATAACATGTATACACATGTCCAAAGAACCTTTTTTACAAAGAAACTGGGATTAAAACATTTGTTACAACTCTCTGTGATCAGCTGCAACTCAATAAATTTATTTATTGTTTTTAAAACAATGCTTGTTTAATATAAAGACAGTAAAATAGCTATGTAATTTTTAACCACTATAATCACCACGGTTGTATGGTGTCAGTAAACACACATATATGTGTGTGTGTGTGTGTGTGTGTCTGTGTGTGTGTGTGTGTGTGTGTGTGTACTGCAAATGGCATTTGTGTGTGACTCATCATTTCAGAAAGGCTTGAATAGACTCCACCACACATACATTAAATAAACTTACTTGGTATTTTTGACTAGTGGCCTTATTTCAGCTTCATCTGTGTCTGTATCACTGACGGCTGTTTATCTGACATAGCATGAGAAGCGGGGGAGAAGTCTCATTTGCATTATAAGCCACAGTTACACTGCCCCAGACACCAAAAAGGGCAGATTCTACATTATATAACAAATTATCTGATGGGTATTTTGAACTGAAACTTTACAGACACATTCTGGAGACACCAAAGTCTTATCTTACATCTTGTAAAAGATGTAAAATAGGTGCCCTTTAAGCAATATGTTTTTGATTGTCTACAGAACAATCCATCATTATCCAATGACTTGCCTAATTACCCCAACTTACCTAATTAACCTAGTTAAGCCTTTAAATCGCACTGAATCTTGAAAACTGTCTAGTAAGATATTATGTATCAAAGATTTAAAAAAAAAATAAGTTATTAAAACTATTGTTTAGAAATTAGATGAAAAAAAAATCTTTCCATTAAACAGAAATTGGGAAAAATATATAACAGAGGGGAAGGGGAGGGGGTAATAATTCAGGAGGGCTAATAATTCTGACTTCAACTGTGCATATCTATATATATTTTTTGCCTGTGCTGCTTAAAATGTATCCGCATATATATGCACTACCATAACTCAAGTATTCCTGGATGGAAATGATTTTATGGAAAGCCTGCTTCATCACTGATATCTGTGTCTGAACATGTACTTGCATGGCTGTGACTGCACATGAATAAAATGTTTTGGCTCAGCGTTGACATATTTCCTTCACAAAATAAATATGAACTTCGACTAAAGCACCAGGACTGTCTCTGAATAACAAACAACACCGTATATTTCCCTGTTGAGCAAAAGACATCAGCTGTGAAAACAGACGTCCACCTACACGACAATGAGACACTCATTTCCAGCATTCCCGCAAATACAATAGCTGCCACCACCTCACTAAGCACATCTACTATAAATGATGACTGAGGGAAGAGAATAAGATGACTTTAAAAAGGGGGTCTTTCGGTTTAGTATGAATACAGTTTTAGCAAATGCTTTAATGTAAAATGAAACTTCTAATTTAACAATCTTAATTAGTCTGCTTATTGAGTTGATTGATGAATAAAACTTCACTACAAATTTTACAGCACACATTTTGTTTTGTTTTTTATAATGTAATTAAGAATCCACTGATCCACTGTCCATTTCATCAGGAAATTCAGACAATAAATGCTGTTTTGATTACTTTTGCTTAAGTGTTACAGATACAGGCACCTTAGCTCTAATTATTTATGAGGGATTTTTTAACTATTATTATTGTTTTAAAGCTGATTAGTCCATAACATAAATAATATAGGTATGATCAACCTATACATATCAAAAATGTATGCATGCAAGAAAACTTGTCTGTATAGTTATACTGTATGTCATCAACTGAAATAGAAAAAAATTATAAAAGTTATACCATAAGTAAAAGCATGCCCATGTATTCTATGCCCATGTTTTAGACTGAGGGATGCCGCATGTAATTATTATTAGTTAAAAAAAAATCAAAAAATTTTAAAACTAAGTTTAAAAAAGGAATGAAATTGGACTTGTAATAGCATTTATATACTGCTGCGCTCTGATAATGTGAAGTGCTTCTTTTATCCTCACTTGTAAGTTGCTTTGGATAAAAGTGTCTTGCCCTTTTTTTTTTGCCATTTCATGATACAGCTGCAACGACATCAAACAAACACTCCTTTTCTTTCCATAATGCAAAAGGTTTCAGTTCTTGATGTACTCAATGGCTTGATGGTGGTTGCACTACTGTAAAGTGTCTCAAATCTCTTTCTGATGCAGAATTTGATCACAATAGCCATTAATCAGCTGTCATTTGCCAAACATGTCATAAAAAAACTATTGTTAGGCTTGGAATACCGGAAGTTTCTTGTGGTTTTCTAAATTGATTTTAGATGATTAAAGCATGCATATAATTGAACAATGTGAGCCCAGAACATTTTTACATTTGATTCTTTGAAGTAAAGTAATATTAATGAAACAATTATTTAATTGTCATGTTAAAATGAATATAAATTTCAATCCACCACAAAGACTAAAAAACAGAAATAACAGATAGAAAGAGGACAGGGACAAAGGACAAGGACAGAAACAAAGTCAGGGAAAGAAAGAAAGAAAGAAAGAAAGAAAGAAAGAAAGAAAGAAAGAAAGAAAGAAAGAAAGAAAGAAAGAAAGAAAGAAAGAAAGAAAGAAAGAAAGAAAGAAAGAAAGAAAGAAAGAAAGAGCCCTATCATACACCTGGCGCAATAAGGCACAAGACGTGTTTGGCGTGATTTGTTGCTATTTTCAGACCAGAGCAACCCTAATTTTCACGTTTTGCGCCACGTTGTTTAAATAGCAAATCCATTTGCTCCACTTTGTGGACTCATGGGTTTGCCGGTCTAAAAAGGAGGTGTGTTAAGGCACATTGTTGGTGCATTGCTATTTTGAGGTACTGAAATAGACCTCACCATTGACCAACTAAAAGCTGGTCTAAAGTCCAGCACAGATTGCATTAGTTACACTAAAAAATGCAGGGTTCCACAAAATTCATTCATGTTTTCACAACACAAATCAAGGTTAAGTTACCTCAACACTTTTTACAAATTTATGTGGATTGAACATAAAAAAAGTTGTCCCAATGAAATATCAAGAATTGTGTTGTTTCAGCTCATTTTAATTAAGTAGTTTGAACAAGTAAAAAAAAATTAATTTTTTTTGAGTGTATGCGACTATACGGGTCTAAATGTTTACACATTGCTTAATACACACTATCTTTACATATGAAAAAAATAAAGGATTAAAGTATTACAAAAATTATTATTTACTACATAAATATAAAAAACACTGCCGCCATGCCTTCTTCATATTGGGGGGCTATTCATGACAATTTGCATTTGTATTATGTTGCTATTAGCAGCAGTATTATTTATTATATGCATATTCATATTTGTTTTAATAAAAACAAGTTTATATTTGTTTAAAAACAAATCTTTGCGCTTAAAAAACAAAATTAAATATGTAGGCTAATGGATGTCTTCAGTGGAGGGCGTACAACACTGTTTCCTTATCCATGAATGTAAAGGAGTAAAAGTAAACTGAAGAGAAAGTAAATAAAGAGGCCGAATGGAGGAGGTTCATTCTTTATCCTCACGCTGCAGATGGTCTGTTGAACTGTTTTCTCGCTAGTGAAGCATTCAGTTTTTCCACTTACAAAGTCCGCCATGTAAATAGAAAATGTGCCAAGGCGCGACGCAACTGACTCTTAAAGGGAATGGCGGATGAGACTCTGATTGGTTTAATGCATGTTATGCTCAAAACATACCCATAACTCATTCATAGAATAAGCACAAACCTGTTAGACTATGCGCCGGGAGAGTGTATTTTTCCATTTTTTTTTTAATAGCAAAAGTGGATTCGGACATGCTCTTAATGCTTATGCGCTATGAGCTTTAGACAAACAGACAACCATAAAGAAAGAAAGAAAGAAAGAGAGAAAGAAAGAAAGAAAGAAAGCTCTCCTCATGAAGCAGTGGTGTCAGTGAGCTGGGTGTCATTAGTGTGAGTGCTCTCTTGTCTTCCTCTAGAGTCTACACACTGTGTTTCCTCCACACAGATCCCCTGCGGGTGAAGCCGGGATCAGGGGCCTCAGTCTCTCATTCTCTCAAACACATGTCCAGAACCACACAGAGCCCCGGGAATCCAGTGGACTCAGGGGGAATGAAAGACTGCATGTGCCCCACGAGGGGCCAAAGGTTCAGGGGCCAGACAGAGAGTTCTGGAGCCCGTCATTGAAGCCCAGACTGCGGGGGTGTTCATTCACATGCAGAAAACTGCAGAGACCAGCTGTCAATCAACACGAGCCGTCACATCTACATGCAGCATGGGTAATAAAGGCACACATAAGAGTGTTCATGTCGCTGTCAGACAGTCACACAAAATAATCGCAAAAAATGTAAACAATCTCATAAAAACATCCAATTCCAAACCATATAGTCAAAATATATTTGTTTCAGTTAGCAGTTTTTGTTTTACATGACTTTAAAAAAAATCACAAAAAGAATAGTAAAACTAGGGGGTCAGTTTTATTATTATTAATATTATTTCTATTATCATTATTATTATTATTATTATGCGATGCGGTGGCGCAGTAGGTAGTTCTGTTGCCTCACAGCAAAAAGGTTGCTGGTTCAAGCTTCGGCTAGGTCAGTTGGCGTTTCTGTGTGGAGTTTGCACGTTCTCTCCGCGTTCGAGTGGGTTTCCTCCGGGTGCTCCAGTTTCCCCCACAGTCCAAACACATGCGCTATAGGTGAATTGGGTAGGCTAAATTGTCCATAGTGTATGATAGTGCATGGATTCCCAGAGTGGCATGGTTTCCCAGAGATGGGATGTGGTTCCGCTGCATAAAACATGTGCTGGATAAGTTGGTGGTTCATTCCGCTGTGGCAACCCCAGATTAATAAAGGGACTAAGCTGAAAAGAAAATGAATGAATGAATGAATGAATTATTATTATTATTATTATTATTATTATTATTATTATTATTATTATATTTAATAATCGTTTTTAAAATTAACTATATAACTCTACATTGTAAGACATTTGTATGTCTTACAAATGCTCTATTCTTGACTTATAGCACATGTATAATGTGCTTAATGATTGTATTTTCATACTTTGTTAATGATTTATTTTTCATATTGCATTATTTACACAGCAGTTATTTAAGAATAGTTGGTGGGTTTTTATTGATTCATTTGTGTATCTTCAAATGTTGTTTATTTTCTCTTTGTTCCGGTTTAGAATATAACTAAGCCTTCAATTGTCATTTTTGCATTTTTAAGGGATTTATAAAGCATAAATAGTCTTCACTTTAGATTAGGTCACAAAACTGGATGAAGTTGAGTCAATAAAACATTTATTAACATACAAAGTAACTATTACTTAATCCCTGAATAATAAGATATATAGTGGCGATGCGGTGGCGCAGTGGGTGCTTCCCAGTGATAGGTTGCGGCTGAAAGGGCATCCGCTGCATAAAACATATGCTGGATAAGTTGGCGGTTCTTTCCGCTGTGGAGACCCCTGATTAATGGAGGGACTAAGCCGAAGAGAAAATGAATGAATAAATTAACGAATGAATAAGATATTTAAATGTTAATATGATTTATTAATTATTTACTTACGCATTCTGAATGATCTTAAAAAAAAAAACATTAGCTACTCTTAAGTAACTGCTTTGTAAATAATTCAATACTTAACTTAGAAACAAAAAAGAATCATTAACAAAGTATGAAAATACAATAACTAAGAACATTGTACATGTGCATACAAGTTACTGCTTACTAACATCAATAAATGTACACTGTAAAAGCCAAAAACTTAAAGTAACTCAAACCATTTGAGGAAACCGATTGCAACAAACTATTTGGGTTTAAAAACTAATTCTAATGAGTACTGTGAACTTAATTTATTTGAATAAATGAAACAATTTGAGCACAGTAAAACCCAATAAATAAAGAGAACTCAAACCAACTGAGTACTGTAAAACCCAATAAGTTAAGTCATCTCAAACCATTTGAGGAAACTGATTGCAACAAACCATTTGAGTTAAAAAAAACTAATCTATATGAGTACTGTGAACTTACTCCATTTAAGTTGAAGTAATGAGGTATTTAATTAACTCATTACCTTCAATACCGAGTTCAAAACTCTTTTCAAATGAGTAGAATTAACTTTCAGTAAATTAGGTTAACTACACTCAGTTAACTACACTCATTTCATTTGAAATGTGTTTTCAGCTAATTTTAAATAAGTAAACTGCAAACATCATATTTTAAGTGTAAGTTATTTATATAATGTAAACAAATATAGCTTGTATTTTATAATATTGTTATAAATATAATAAAAATAATTATAAGTTTTATATACAGTTTTATTTTAAATTTGACTATAATTATATAAACATAATTCACTTTTTTAGGTAGAATGACAACTGTCAGTCAAGACCAAAAGAAAAAAAGAGTGCTAAGAGCACCCTGCTCTCTCTCTCTCACACACACACACACACACACACACACACCCCTATTTAAAAGGACCAACTAGCTTTGTCAAATAAATGATACCCATCTCATGTCAATCATCAAAGCTATAGGGTTTAGGGTCTTTCACTCTATATGTCAATCAACGCCACTCACAGTTGCTTGACCACGAAACACAATCCACAGGCGCACATGCAGACACACACACATACACCTCACTGCCTCTGTTCTGCAGCTTCATTGATTTGCCCTCTATTCTTTCTGTTCACAAAAGATTCCTTCAAGTGCCACAGTGACAATGGCCTTAAGATCATCAGAGCGTAATGATTGCTGTCCAATGAGTGCCGCTTCAGGATTAATTGAGCCAGAATTAATTTGGGGAATTTCAGAGTTCTCTGAAAGGAGACTGTGGTAAAGAGCGGATACATTTCAGGTAGCCGACAGCAGACATCTTCAAAACACCATTTTTTTAAAGTTCTTAAAGATCAGCATTCATGTCAAAGTTTCACATTTTTTAACAGATTTACTTAAGAAGAAAAATGTCAAATATATATTAAGACTTTTTTTCTGCTTATATTTAATTAATTTCCTAATTAACTTTTGAGCATAAATGTAACACAAAGGGCAAAATGGCAACTATTTTAGGGCCCTATATGATTCCTGTGATGCAGAAAACCTAGACAGGATCCCAGAATCCAAGCAGAAGAACAGAAATAGCAGTATACCAAATAATTTAAGATGGATAGTTTAAGTCTGGCACTGGATGTATAAATTGGAATAAATGGGTTTGTTGGGTGGCACGGTGGCTCAGTGGTTAGCACGGTCAGCTCACAGCAAGAAGGTCACTCGTTCGAGTCCTGGCTGGAGTTTGTATGGGTAACACTTTATTTTAATGGTCCTTTTGAGTATTAGTAGACTGTCTGCTTAATATCTGTTGATACTGCTCCTTCAACAGACATTTAACAGACTATCAGAAACTTTGCAAGTACATGTCAACTTACTTACCTAACAGTCTACTTATAATCTAGTGAGAATTAGTTTGCATGTAGGTGCAATGTAAATTAAATTCAACAAACAGACCATCAAAATAAAGTGTGAAAAAATTTCTATTTTTCATCTCTTTACTATTTAGGTTTTAATACACCCAGATATACAAAAAAACACAGTTTTCATTTACTTATTTTTGTGCTTCTACACTTTCAGAAATAAAGGTACGCAAGCTGTGACTGGGGTGGTACCTTTACAAAAGGTACAAATTTGTGCCTAAAAGGTCCATATTAATACCTCAAGGGTACACATTAGTAACTAAAAAGTACAAAAGTGTTCCTCATAAAATTTGTGGGTACTAATATATGCCTTTGAGGTACCAATATGGACCCTTCGAGAACAAATGTGTGCTGAGAGCATGTCATGAGAAGCTAATAGTGCACATTTCAGTGTAAATGCTCAAAAGCTTTGACCAAGCTGTGAAAAACAAATAATAAAACTGTAAATATAGTTCAGTTTGGTGCACAGAGAAATCATTTTGCTTCATAAGCCCTCATTGCATCATCAGGAGACGCGGTTAGTAATTACGATTTGCATGCATATGTTTTTTTGAATCTCAAAGTGATGCCACCCACTGACTTGAGTGGCACTGGGTTAAATTATCACATTTTAGAGGTGTAATTACAACAAGTATTTAAAATGGTCTATTCTTTCATAACGAACACAGTGTAGTGCATGCTGCTTGTCTGTAGATCTAAGAAATGTATTCACAGTGTATGAAGGTTTACTCAGTGTTAATGACAGCATAACGAAATTATAAAAAAAAAGTTAAATATAATACTTAATAATCCAAGAGAGAATTTGATAATGTCCAATGTCTGATTTTACCAGTGAAAATCGTCCATTTGTATGTGGTCAATGACAGAGTGAAAGCAAACGTGTCTAACATAATTAATTATTCAACTTCAGAATTATGATGAATTGGGTTCTGATGTCATCTCTGTCCTGTGGACCAATTAAAGTCTATTCAAGTCCATATATTACAATATTTAGCGTTTTAACCAATAGTAGACCTACATATTATATTATTAATGCTTTCTAATTTAGGTTAGAGAAATTACGACAATAATAACACTAATAATAAACTCCCTTATCAAGCATATATTATCAATATATATCACATAGTGAGTTTTGTATCAAGATACGCATCAAATCGTGAGTTGAGTGAATTATTACAACCTAAAAAATTTGGTGACAAATTAAATTGGCAACACAGGTGAACTTTTTTCAATAAAGTTTGCTTTCATAAGCTATTTTCAAACTTTGTACACTGTAAAAGAAATTATGACAAAATGTCGTGATAACAAATGTTTCTATATTACTATAACTTAAATTAATAAGTTAATTAGGTTTCAACAATTCCTTTCAAGTTATACAAATCTTAATTGGATTCAACTAAAACAATTAAATCAGCAAGCATTTCTCATTTCACGTTAGTCCATTCTTTGACTTTGGTTGAAGTATTTCACAGCCTTTACTCACGAACTCTCCAAAAGCATCCCAAAAACCAACATTTTCTGCTCAAAAAACATTCATCAAATCTATTTGATGTTCAATCACTTCAAATTTTGACCTCAAAAGCTTTCGTGCAGCATTGTTCTTGGCGGTTTGTACATGGAGTAAATGTCAAAGGCTAAAACAAAGTTTTATAAGAGCGAGGAACAAGTCCTGCAGACCTCTTCAGTCTTAATTAACTGTCTCACATGTCACAGTTTCCACCCAGAATGTTATTAAAAGCAAGTGTGATTACTATGACTAATTCATCTAATTACTCAATCTTGGATTTAATTGAAAGTGGTCTGCAAATGAGGCAGTGTTTATACGATTAAAATCTGAAGATTAAAGCTATTCATTCAAATATAAAATGACTTAAATCTAAGACCCCCACCACCCCCTCCAAAGCACTTTTTTGCTTGAAAGGAAAATAATTTCAGCCCATGAAAAGTAATGTTTTTTTTAACAGAATATGAGGTCAGTCTAATTTTATGACCATAATCCGCCACATGCACACCCACTCGTGGAGCA